>NW_026596064.1:16310405-16321490 GCF_907164565.1 Psammomys obesus
GTGTGTGTGTGTGTGTGTGTGTGTGTGTGTGTGTGTGTGTGTGTGTGCTGGGAGAACCCTGACTTTATCATATTTTGTCAGTTTACTAAGCATATTGTAAGACCTTTCTTTTCTTGATTGGACCTTCGTCTGCAGACTGCACATAAGCAGATGCCATCCAATACCAGGAGGTGGATTGTTCAGGGACACACAGTTCACTTTGTGGGGGAGAGCAGAATATGCTGAGTCTCTGGACTCCAGTTCCAAAGCTCCATCTGAAATGTGCTCTTTCAGCTAAAAGCAGTCATTCTTTTTAAAACTGACAAGTAAATCAATTACCGAGGACACGGATGAATGACTACAAAGAGAGGCAAGACAGAAGGGACCACAGGAAGAAACAACTCATGTAAGGTTTTGAAGGATGATGAATTTGCATGTTTTTAAAGTCCTTCTCTGAAAACTCCAAGCTCTAGTTCTAAATAACCCCTTACTAATCACATGGCATCAGGCAACTTCATCTCTCTGAGTTTATTTCTGTATATATAATTACAGTACCACCTGCTCCGGGTACTTGTGAAACACCTTGGGGTTTCAGTGCCTGTTTTTTTATGACACAGCTCAGTCATCTTCCAGAGGGGCACAAGGAAGGGAACAGATGTGAGTAGCTGCACTCGCTCCAATTCTCTCATATGAATATGTATTTCACTCCTTGAGGGACCGTTGATCTTAACATCAAGGGTTCAGCCTGGGAGGTCTAGCTACAGCTGTGCTGTTTATGGCCTTGGCAGAAAAAGCTTCACATTCTGAAATCTAAAAGGTCCAGCCAACCAGCCATGCATGACACACGATTGGCGAGGATGGATGTCACCTGTCTCTGGCTGGTGTGTCCGAAAAGCCCTCCTCCTATCTAAATAGGCCCGTCATCTTTTTCAAGCTGTTATTTCTAGGACATTGTGTCTTTAACTTCCCAAGATCTAAAAGCTTAAGACAAAAACCTACCAAAAAAAAAAAAAAGCTAAAAATATAGAAAAATACTTTAAAAACTGTACAAAGCTATGATGAGTGTCTAACACACTGCTATAGCCTCTGGCACGCCATCCCAGGTTGAGAATATTCTTATGAGATATATTATTGCTTGAGCCAACAGATGCACCTTTCTTTCTCACCAACATTCACACCCATTCTTTTTAATGGTTTTGAGAGCACTTTTTGGCAGTACGAGTGACTGTCAACCTACTTTGCCATTGTCCCCTTATCTTCCTACAGACACAAACACACACACACACACACACACACACACACAGGTACACACACACACCTCAATCAAGTGAAAAGAGCCAAGAAATATGGCCCAGCAGACCAAGGTCTGTGTTAACTCCTGGGTTATCTCTGGGGCTTAAGGATACCCTCAAACTGCTGCTGTCCACTGGAGAGGAGGACTCCTGTGAGACGGCACGCACCTGAGGGCTATAACGTTGTTTTCCAGTCACTGTGTGGAGTAGTCATAATGCATTTCCACACACAGTAGCTTCTTATAAACTTCACTCATGTACTTTAGGTTAATTTGGTCACATTAGCAGTCTCAAAATCTGCACCTGGCCTCATCACCTACATTTTTGCCGACTTGAGTACAATTTAAAAAAAAAAAAAATGTGTTCTATGACCATTCAGATTTTTTTCAGGACAGGGCTGATTTCAAATATTCTGATACTATAAAACTCTGTACTTTTCAAAGTCACTTAGGGCGGAGGTGATGAATATTTTTTCTTTTCCGTTGGAAAGTTTACACTAAACATAAGGATAAAGTTAGTCATGTGGCTACGGCTTCCACTGGACAAACCCAGCTTGGAGGAAGGGGGTTCTTGTTAGAACAGACAGAATTAATCTTTTTACAAATTGTATGTCCCACACATTTTACCATGTTTTGTAAAGCAAATATAATATGTGGTTTTTCCTGTTTAACAAATAACAAGACTGAGATTTGAAGAGATTAAATCGTTTGCTCGGTTGGTAATTTTTACCTTTTTTTTTTCCCTCTAAATTACTGTCCTCACTATCTCCCAAATGGTTTCAGAAATGCGAAGTTTTAGAAAAATGACTCACCTGCACCATGAAGAAGGAGAAGCAGGTTGACCCACACCAAAAAGAAAGCCATTCTGTGAGGGACAAAAAGGCAGAAATTTGCTTCAGCTAAGACAAACTCCGGGCCCCATAGCCATAGCCACCTGTTGGCGGGGGGGGGGGGAGCAAGGGGGTCCCCTTCATCAGCACCACCCGTACATTTCAGACCCATGGGCGCACCCCAAGAAGACAGGCTTCCCTAAGCCGTCCTCCATGTGTGAATGTCATCTAAGGGTCAACACTGGGTCACTTTAAGAAGTTCTAACACTGAAGTAGGTCTGGATGAAGATGAAGACAGAACACTCAGATTGAATCCAGCCTCCACTTGGCCTCATTTCTAACTATTCCTCCGCACTTTAAGTTCCACAGATAGATGCCAACATCATAATGCTACAGATCACTGTCCCTCTTGAAGTCCTCCCCAAACCTCAGAGCCCATTAATCATTCCTTCTTCATTGTCCTAAGCATGCTTCTATTGCGGGAATCACGTTGTAGTCAGATATTTTCTCACAGATTATTTATCTCTTTCTATTTCAAAGAAAGATAAGATAACGCTTCCGTCTCAGCAAACATTCCTGCCTCCTTTCTTCCAGTTGTTTGTCATGTTGAAGGAAATCCCATCACTGTCTCCCAGCACTGCTTACCATACATCTTAAATACTAGCTATATGTCAAATAGCTCTCCATAGAAGATGCAGCAAAATATTTTGAAACCAGATATAAGTTGATATAAATTTAAGGGATAATATGACAGGTAATAGCCACTAGGGGTATCGTAGTTAATAGAGAAAAGAAATATAGCCAAGTGCCATGGAGAAAAAGTTCTAAACAGACAATATGTGTTTTTTTATAACTCAATAAATTTTGTCAGCTCTTTCTGATACGAAAGCTTTTCATCATTAGGAAAGACAGAAACTCCAAGGCCTTTCTGATCTCCTTCAACTCCAGTTAAACGTAATTTTCGCTCATCTGCAGTTCTTCTTCCCTTTGCACCTCTGTGTAATTCTCTTACACATTTAATAAAGCTTGTTTTCGATGACTCTAACAATAACATGGCCTTAAGGTAAAATAATTTTCAATAGCCAAGAACATTAAAATCACCTTCAACTTATCTACTTTGTCTTACAGGGATTTATATTCCATCTAACTAGTTGATTGCTCCTCAAGAACAGGACTAGGCACTCCTTATATTTTAAATATCCATCAGAGTAGTCCCTATATTTTAGATCCAGTAGATACTCATTAATAGAGCCAAATGAATCTGCCCTAGGATTTTCACAAAGTTTCATCGTTTAAACGGAAAAATAGTAAAACAACATCCCCGCTGGCAAAACAAAACAAAAACATAAACAAACTTCAGAACAAACAAACAAAAGAGATTATTGCACTATTAATAATTGTGAGTAAATTATTCTAAAAGAGAAAATTCCAGCTCTGTAGCCAGGTCTTGCCTGTAGTGGTTATACCTTCTTGGTGCCTGGCTTGCAGAAAAAAACACACAGAAATGTCCATAAACCATGGCTGGGGCACCATGAGCTTGAAGGGACCAGACAGAGTTGGAGCAGGCACCACAACCCTTCAGTCACACTGCAAGTTGCTTGAAGGCCAGCAATTCCTCCCAAGGAGCTTACCTGTATACCGGCTGGTCTCTCTGATCAGCCAGGTAAAAAGCAGGTGAGGTGGAGCCAGAAGGTCTTCAAAGGGATAGTCGTGTGGCAGTCCTCAGGGAGAGTGCTCAGAGATACCGCTATTACCAACCTGTTGCCACAGATGTTCGGTAAAGAACCATGGGACAATACTTCTGCTGTCGTAGCTGTTAGCTTAAAAAGAACTAAAAAGGAAATTCTCAGTCTCTACTGAGCAATTACTCTGCACTCTTTTTTTTTTTAAATAAAAATTGTGAAGACTAGTAAAATAGTATGCGGGAAATACTTGCTATATAATTCTAGTGGAAAAAAAACAAAGTATAAAACTGTATATGCACATGGTATATATCAACCTTGTGATGAGAAATGTGTGCTCATGGAGGAAGAAAATAAATATATCATAATAACAGTGATTATTTCTGGATGGTGGGATTTCAGTTCTAGGGCTTCCCAGATGTGTTCCTGAGTTAGTGACCTTTCTATTACGTTAGAACAGAGACTATAAGTGGGAAAATAACAAAGGGGCAGACTTCCTACACTTCATATGGCACAGAGAATGAGGATCCAAAAAGGAGTGAGCAAAGATTTCCTCCTATTGTTGGTGAGTACGGTCTGTGTCCTGCTGAAGCCTCATCCATCAACCACAGACGATGGAAAGTTCTGTATTAACGACATCTTCTTCCCTCTCCCGCCCACACAGCACAGCGATCACTATCTGGTCTCAACTGGGTTGACTGCAGCCTGGCCCTCAGAATAGCCAAGATGAACTATGGACCAGGATGTGAGGGAGTCCATCTGTTAGTCAGCAGACTCCTTAGATCAGGCTAGATAACAAGAACTGCAGGGGCCAGCAGCTGGGAGTCGCCTAGGCTCAACCCCTTCAAATGTGTAGCACGCGTTGGCCTTTCTTTTACTTGCGTTGCTGAGCGGTGTTCCACGCATTGTGTGGATTGACCACATTTTATCTATCCTCTAACGATTTAGAGACATGGGTTAATTCCAGTGTTTTGCTATGATGAATAATGCTGTTACAAACATGTGCGCGTTTGTCGTTAATCTCGTTTTCATTTTCTCCTTGGTGTATTCCTGAGAGCGGGACTGCCAAGTCATGTAACTCCGGTTTTAAACATCTTTAGACTTTCTAGATGGGTTCCCAAAGTGACTATGCCATTTTTCATCTCCGCCATCAGCCTATGAGGCTTGCTGTTATTCACATACACAACAGCACTAATTGCTGCTTTATTTTAACTTTTCTAGGTGGCCACTGTGCCTTTTATCCTTCTACCCCCAGGTGACTAATAATGTTTATCGTCTTTTCATGTGCTCAGGTGATATGTACACTTTTTCCCTCCCAAAATTGCTTTTTTTTTTTTTTTCAACAAATCGTGCTTTTTTTCTATTCCTACACAGGAAGTCCCTCAAAGGCAGTGTTGTGTTTTGATGAGCTATTCCCCCATAGTCTTGGGCATCTAAATACTTGGTCACATGATTTGAGTAGGTTTAGGAGACATGGTCTTGCTGAAGGAAGTTTGTCACTTGGGGTGGGCTTTGAGGTTTCAAAAGCCATGAACCCTTTCCACTGTGATGTCTTCGCTTTTCCTGTTTGGAGTTCCTGAGATGCGAGCTCTCAGCTGAGGCGACCTGCTACCTCTGCTCTGCTAACAGGGTCTAGAACTGTAAGCCAAATCAAATTTTTTTTTGTAAGTTGTCTCGGTCCTGGTGACAACTTACATACATAGCAACAGGATAGTAACTAAGCCAGGAAGTGATCAAATGTTTTAAAATAAATTATGACTGCTATAATTAAATCCCATTGTGTTGGCACCCAGCTCCATCCTATCTTGTGACTCAGAAAGTTAATCAGTTCTCCCATACCTTGCTTTTATTGTATGGAAAATGGGGACAATACTTTCTATGTTATAGTTTGGAGATGATATTGAGTAAAATATTGATCACAAAGCCAGTAGGACAGTATCTGGCACTTAGAATCAATAAATGTTACCTTTTAAAATTAAAATATAAATTGTGTGCATGGGTATTTTACCTGTATGTCCGTCTGTGCACCCAGTGTGAACCCAGCATCCTCGGATGCTAGAAGAGGACATCAGGACCGTTAGCACTGGAGTTACAAATGGTTATGAGCTGCCATGTGGGTGCCAGAAGTTAAATCCAGGTCCTCAGAAAGAGCAATCAGTGCTCCTAGCTTCTGAACCATCTCTCCATCCCTTATTTTTAGTAATTAGACTTTTCAATGTACGTCTGCACAGTATTTGTGGCGCAGTATTTGTAAATTAGCAAGTTGGCAATTAAATTAATTATCATTGAGTTGTGACTAGATATCAGAAAAAGGTCAACGTAAGAATGAAACTAGCTAGTTATGATGTTATACCACTTCAGTTCAGGCACTTGGGAGGCAGAGACAGGTGGATTTCTGTGAGTTCAAGGCTAACCTGGTTCAGACAGTGAGTGTTAGGCCAGCTAAAGTGAGCTATGTAGTGAGACAGTGTCTTCCAAAAACAGTTGCAATTTAGTTGTGAAATAAAAGCTAAGCAAATAGATAAAATGAGAAAATACACAGTCACTAAGCTCACACACACACACACACACACACACACACACATTCAAAACCAATTTCACTGGGTTTTTAAAAAAAGATTAAAATTTATTGCTCAGCCAACAAGACTCAAACGCAAAAAGATCATGTTACTACCTGGGTTTTCAAAATAAAGAGAGTCCAGCCTTGCTTGAGGAAAGGCATACAGGAAGCCATTTCATCTCTCAGTTCTCCAGCAAGGCTCGCTGTTTCTTCCAAGCCCTTGTAAGCCACTGACATCTAAACTGGTTACTTTAAACTGTCTATGGCCCCCAGGAAACCCAAGGGCTGACTCCTTAGGATGTCCTGAAACACTACAGCTTCCAGCAAAGTTCAACGATATGCAAGACATGATAAAGAAATGCATTTTTGTATACTTACTGAAAATAATAACTAAAAAAAAAAAATCACTAAAGTTTTAACTACCTTTACTTTTGCCTCAGATGGGGAGTTACTCTTCTGGACTTGTTTCTTTAGACAGGGTCACTATGTAGCTATGGCCAGACTAGAACTCCCTATGTAGACCAGGCTGTCCCAAACTCACAGAGATCCACCTGTCTCTGCCTCCTGAGTGCTAGGACTAAAAGTCTTGCCTGGCTCCAAGTTACTGATTTTTATTTTTAAGACTTGAACTACGTGATATGAACACGAGAGAACTTTAATTCATCTGAGGGATATGTAGATAAACCAAAGTGATAGGAATTCTGCAATAAAAATAATTCAAAACCATGTGTTCCAGTCTAAGCATCTGACCTTCATCTGACGGACAATGGGAACCCTAGACACCAGCATATCTTTGCACGTAGGTTTCAACTGGCAAAAATTATTGACACTCTCTGTGTGTCCTTCTAGTCTGCTTCCATGATTGCCATCTGGGTTCCTTAAATTCCTAAAAGACACTGAGAATTGCACACGTCCACACAGGCACACGCTTCTGACTGTCTGCATTTGGGCAGTGTCGTACAAATGATAAGCTTCCAGGCAGTCTTCAGACGGGCGTCGGTTATCCTCTGGGCCTCTCTGATCAACTGTGGTCCTGCAGTAGTTGGACCACGTAACGAAAGCATAGCCCCTCCAACTTATTTTTCACCTAAGTGGTCTCCTCTGCTTGATGCCTGATACCTAAAGGACTCCCAGTCTCAACAATTGCCTTATAATTCTAACAATCACAGCATTTTTGAAGCGTCAGGAGTGGGTAGATGCCTTTGGAAATCCTGTCTACTCACTATCTGAAAAATCTCACCATTCTGTTTAAGAAAAAAAAAAAAAAGCACACGGCACAAGGTCAGTGCAGCAGGGTGTTGTAATTTAAAGGTCATGGACTTTGGAGCCACACAGCTGTACAGCTAAATTTCTACCCTGCTTCTCACTGTCTATGCCATACACGACATGTACTCTTCATTTCTCAGCTCAGGTTTCCTGCCCTCTGAGGTGGGGACCAAAGGCCTTCTTAATAAATTACATCAGAAGCCGTTTGAAATGTAATTTACTGCTGTGGAAAATAAAATGTCAAGTTCTTGATAAATGTGTGTGCTGAATAGATGTTAGTCTTCTTTAACCTAAAACTATTTATAAATCTGCTACTCAAATGCTGAGGCAGGGAGGGGAGTGGGGATATAATCATAAATGACTCTCAGGGACCTTTCAACCCAACCTAGAAAAAAAAAAAATTAACCAGGCAAGTCAGACACATGAGTCCAATCAGTGAAAATTAGCTGAAAGAAATTACACCTGCAAAAATGCATAGACTGGACATCTCCATGTGAAGGGAAATAAACCAGACTCAGAAAAACCCATGTTTTCTCTTGTACATGAATATTCAAATTTATCTCTCTTCATATACAGAAAAGGATACATATAGATATGTCTGTGTGCACGTGTGTGTGAATGTGTATCCCTGTGTATTGTGTGTGAGAGAATGTGAGTGTGGGTTTGAGTGTGTGTGCATGTTTCTGTGTGAGAACGTGTGGGCCTGTGTATTGTATATGAGAGAATGTGTGTGTGTGTGCACACGTGCTCGGGCACAGAAAAGGGACGGAGCTCGAGGAAGAAGGGTTTGGTTTGAAAGGAAGAGATAAGGAGAAGAAAGCAAACACTGTGCATCCTCCCATGCAGGACATACGCAGAAGGGGGTTAGTGTGGAGGGAAGACAGGGATGTGGGTGGCAAGAGAAGGTGATGGTAGATTGAAGGAACAACATACACTGACACATGTACGAAAAAGTTGTGAAGAAAACCATTACTTATTACATTTACATTAAAAAAAATTATAAAAGAAGTCATGCCTGCAATGAATGGTAGGAAGTCAAATATAGGGGAGTGCACAAAAATGAAAATAAAGACCTTTTCTCTACATGGGAGGCTATTTTTTAATTAATTAATTTTTTATTAATTACAGTCCATTCACTTTGTATCACAGCTCTCTTCTTCTTCCATGCTCCTCCCCCAGTCCACTGATAAGGGAGGTCCTCCTCCCCTTCCATCTGACCCTTCTTTTCCTTCCTTCTGATCCTAGTCTATCAGGTCTCATCAGGACTGGCTGCATTGTCTTCCTCTGTGGCCTGGTAAGGCTACTTCCCCCTCAGGGGGAGGTGATCAAAGAGCCAACCAGTGAGTTCATGTCAGAGACAGTCCCTGCTCCCATTACTAGGGAACCCACTTGGACACTGAGCTGTCATGAGCTACATCTGTGCAGGGGTTCTAGGTTACCTCCATGTGTGGTCCTTGGTTGGAGTACCAGTCTTAGAAAAGACCCCTGTGCCCAGATTTCTTGGTTCTGTTGTTCTCCTTGTGGAGTTCCTGTCCCTTCCAGGTCTTTCTGTCTCCCCCTTTTGTCATAAGATTCCCTGCACTCTGCCCAAAGTTTGGCTATGAGTCTCAGCATCTGCTTTGATACCCTGTTGGGTAGAATGCCTCTATGATAGGGCGCCTATTCTAACTGAAGAGATATACTGTTTTCTTGTTATAGTTTCAAAAATTATACCATGGCCAACTTGTAGTAGTTTCTGTTTACATCTATCCTGAATTCAGAAAACAGATATTAATAGTTCAAATCTTTATTAAAAATAAGTTATACTTCAGCTTTTCAAGCAGTAGACTTAAAATTTTGTCAGCCTGTGCATTTTTTATAAAGTTCTATCTACCCTCTTTCCTTCACTATTTATTTAAAAAAATTTTCTGTCCTATTTAGAACTTTCGATGTTGCTTCACTTTCTGTTGTTGAGATCGTCTTTTCCTATTGCCTGATGTGCAGTCTTAGCCCTTTTTCTGAATCACATTTTTTTTTCTCGTTTTACATTACTGCTCTTTGTTGTTTAATCAAGGGCACATGTTCTTAAAGCAGTTATAACAAGGAAGCATTCTTTATGATCACAGTGGAGCTCCAGAATGTTAGTTTGATCAGAAATATGGCCCATTTAAAAACAAAAAAAAAAACCTTTCAAATCCAGTGTCTGCAAGCCACTTGCAGATTTTATTTTTTAAATACACGGCTTTTATGTTATCCTGGCAGGCCTAGAACAGCTGGCCTCCTCCGGCCACTGAAATCCTCCGGCCTCTGACCCCTGAGTGCTGGCATTAAAACCGTGCACCACCATGCCAGGCACCCATTTATTGTTTTAATCCCACCCATGATTGTTAAACTAACAAACTATATCCTCCCTTGACAACTCAATCATAAAGCTTAGCTATGAAGAAGCATGTAGTTTCTCATCTACATGACTGACAACAGAAGATGATTATTTCTTTTTAGGAAGAAAGCAATTTAATTGCACTGGTTACCACACAACCGTGTAACTTTCTTGTATTTAAGCTCGGTAAGAACAAAGCTAAGTATTTTTTTCATTGCCATTAATGACTTTCAAATTACAAAATCTAATTTCAGAAAAGACTGAAATTGGGATTAGGATGAAGATACATTAACTGAAATTACTAAACTAGAGCCAGAATCAAGTGTCTCAACTAAATTCTAGTTTGCACGTGCAGTGGACTCTGATGCTTTGGTTGAGAACTAGCTCAGATCAAAGGACCTCCTCTACCCAACTCGCAAACAGGGACAGACCAAAGCCTGTGGGGAAGGGTCTATCTTTGAAGTTCTTATTCGACACACAGTACTTTTGCAAAAGTGCTGGGTTTTTTGTTCGGTTGTTGTTGTTTGTTTTGCACAGGGTTTCTCTGCGCAGCCCGGGCGGTCCCAGAACTCACTGTGGCCACAATGCTACTTTAAAAGACAAAAGGAAAGCAGCGAAGGTCCTTACGCTCGCTTTGCCCGAAGGGGCAACTGCGATCTGTCTTTGGCCTTAGCTTGCAAGAGGGCTTTGTTCTACAGCGCGTCGCCCGGGCTAGCCTGGGACTCGCCACGTCGGTCACAGCATTCAGGGTGATGATTAACCAGAGGCGTCTCCAGCTAAGCTCCCGCCGCGGCTGCCTTGTCCCGCTCCCGCACGAGTGGGCGGGGCTGGCCCGGAGGGAGAACGAAGAAGGCGGCGCCCCGTGACGCGCAGGGCCTGGGGCGGGCCCGTCAGCCCCGGAGCTGTTTACTCAGGCGGCCGAGGCCGCGGGGTCCCCTGACTATAAAAGGCGCGCGGCCCGCACCCGAGCGCCTCAGGCCTCCGGCTGCCCCTCCGTGCGCCCGGGCGGGCGAGGGCGGCTCCCTCCGACGGGTCCCGAGAGGCGTCAAACCTCGGCGCGGAGGCCGCGCCTCGGGCCACGTGAGGCGGCGGCCCCGCCCCCGAGCGGCGCGCGCACT
>NW_026596064.1:16321890-16343159 GCF_907164565.1 Psammomys obesus
CGGGTTTCCGGGCCGCGCCGCCTCCCCTCGCCTCGCGTCGCCTCTCCTCCTCGCCTCTCCCCGCCTCGGGTCGATCCGGCGGCCATGGAGGAGGCCGCGATCGGGGAGGCCGAGCTCAACTGGTCCCGCCTCAGCGTGTCGGCCGAGGCGCTGGAGTCGGAGCTGGAGGCGCGCGCCGAGGAGCGGCGCGGCGCGCGGGAGGCGCTGCAGCGCCTGCTGCTGCCCTACAACCGCCTGACGTCGCTGCCGCGGGCGCTGGCGAGCGGCTTCCCGCACCTCCAGCTCCTGGACGTGAGCGGCAACTCGCTCACGGCCCTGGGGCCCGAGCTGCTGGGGCTGAGCGGCCTGCGCACCCTGCTGGCCAGGAACAACCGCCTCGGCGGCCCCGGCTCGCTGCCCAAGGGCCTGGCCCGCTCGCCGCTCTGCCGCAGCCTCCAGGTGCTCAACCTCAGCGGCAACTGCTTCCAGGAGGTCCCCCCCTCGCTGCTGGAGCTGCGCGCCCTGCAGACCCTCAGCCTGGGCGGCAACCAGCTGCAGAGCATCCCCGCCGAGATCGAGAACCTGCGGAGGTGAAGCGGCTGCGGGGTGGGGGTGGGGGAGAGGACGGGGCGGTGGCCCGAGCTCCGCCGTGGCCGCAGGTAGCCTGTAACTGAGGTGGAGCGGGCCGTGGCTTTGGCGCTGTGTTTGGTCTGCGCCGATCGTCGAGGGCGTCGTGTCCCCCCTCCCCCACCCCCCGGGAGCTCTGGAATGTATTGTGTAGACGAGGCTGTCTTCGAACTCGCGGAGATCCCCCTGCCTCGGCCTCTCAAATTCTGCGCCTTTAAGCCCTGCTTTGCTATGCTTGAGTCCAGAGAGGGAGCCAAGGGGGAACAGAGATGGTCGGTGTCTTCCTGGAAAGCTTCTCCGTGCCTTTGTATCAAAGTGCTTGCCCTTTAACGTGGCGTAGGAGGTGCTCTGACCTACTCCCTTGTTTCGCTCCATTTCCAGCTCCCTCTTCTTTTTAGCGATGCCCAAAGCAGCGTTTGTGGAGTTAGTGAGCACTCCCAAAAGGCAGCTCGTCGCTCACTAAATGGGGCTTGGGTGGGATTGGGTGCGCTTCCTTTGACCTTGGGGAGCTAGTGACACTTGAAAATCTTAGAGGAGTCTTTTCTGTGGTTCCTCTCTTTACGGTTCCCTGGACAACTAGAGCCAAGCCACACTCTGTATCTCACTAGCCATAACTACCATCATTGCATTTCTTTTCTTGAGCATCATTCCTTCTTTACAGGAATTGTCTACCTCACCTAGGAGGTTATTCAGTAATGCAGTGAGAAGGTACACAGTAAAAGGCTACTAAAAGTTCCCTAAGGTACCCTGAAGGGGTGTTGGAAGTAAAACAGCAACCAAAATCTCTTCATTTGTTAAATATTTTCAGCCTGTTTTATTGGATTAGCCAAGATAAAAGAATGTGGAGCTGGGAGAACTTTTGAGTTAACAGGGAAAAAACACTGACGCGGGAATAAAAACTTTTCCTCACATCTCAGCCTTAGGCAGGTCACTTAACGTGTCCTCTTTGCAAAATGAGGCATCTGAGCACAGTGTCCCCTAACTTGCTAATAGATGTGTAAAGAGTACTCCATGTGTCCAACATTTTCCTCCGTTCTGAGGAGAGCACCTTGAGACAGAAACAAGGATCTGACCTAAGTGCCTTTGAGTAAGTTCCATTTGAGACAGGCTTTTGAAGGAAGTAACTAATGGTGGAGATTGAGAGTGTGAGTTGTTGGGACCAGTCCGAGTAAAAAGGAGAGTAATTACCAAGCTGCTGAAAGATGAACATTGTCCTAGAAAGTGGCAGGAGCAGATAAAAATCGGTGCCGCTTAGGCTGTATCACATCTGCTTCCATAGAGTGTGGATACCTTCTATGTGCTCATGCGCCTTGTCCCTGCAGCTTGGGCAGAGGCTGTAGATGAAGGGGCTTTGAGGCTGCTTAGGAGGCCATTGTGCTAGAATAGAAGTGATGGTAGCCTGCAGCCGGAGTGCTAGGAAAAGGGAAGATATAGGACAGTTGGTAGAGTTCTATTAACTCAGCAGGCTTTGGTTCCTTTCAACCTTAATGTTAATAATATACTTGATGTGTCTGACATTTCACAAACCAATTTAATAATGTAATTCAACCTTTTCATTTCAATCCCAGTATATTAAGAGGAACCCAGGGAGACATGGCAAAAGAGAAGTAAGCAAAATTCCATGTATGGAAAACTTTAAAGTGTGCAGTGTGGTAGGCCCTGTCATAGGTGCTCTGACATTGTCTGTGATTCTAAGATGGGGTACTCTCTGTTTTTAGAGGAAGAAATAGAGGTCAGAGAAATGGAGTCTCAAGATCTCAGACCCATTAAGTTGTGGAACTGGATTTGACATCTGGGGTCTCTGATGCCAAACCCATGAGTTTTGCACACATGCCAAGTAGGGCTGGGACTTGAGTCTCCAGGCTTCTGTTCTGTTGAATATATGATCCAGAGGATTGGTTCAGGCCCTGGTTGACGTGATTTTCTGGCCTGACAACTGCTACTCAATGGTTTTAGTCATTATGTCTTAAGAGTTGATATATTGTGGGACCTTTTGCACCATGGTTGTTGTTCGGTCCTACACTTTATTTCTCCACTGATGGGAATCAGCAAGGGTTTAGAGAATAGATTCTGCTTGGATGTAGGCCAGAAGGGTCATTGCATAATTGTGCTCCTAGAGAAAGGAGCAGCTTTGACCATGACCTAGTTCATTTCCTTCTTTTCATGGATGAGGAAGCTGAGATTTCTTGTGAATTGAGTTGCTTGAGGCCACATTATGGCCACAAGTGAGAGCTTGGTGGTTGAGTTCTCAGAGACTGCTAAATATTCTGAAATAGTGCATTAACGTGGTAAAATGGAGAGGCGGTGTTACTGGGACCCTTCAGCAGCTCTTGAACATCGTGTTCTTCCAAAGTCTGTAAATTCTCAAACCTTACATTTACTTTTTGCTGCTCTCTCCTCTCCTCTTCCTGGTGCGAAGGGCAGACCAAATGACCTTCCACATGCTAGGCAAGAGCCACTTCTTAGGCCAAGTCTAGTATCTTGGCACATGAAGATTCTCTCCGTTTAAAGAACTGTTAAGAAAAACAGTTTTAAAAAAATTACACAGGCCAACAGAATACCCCTCCTTTCTCCACCTGTCAACATTCCAGGAAAGAAAAAGAGCTTAGTTTAACATGTCATTGGCCTCTCCAGGTTTCCAGGGCCTCTGAGAGGAGTTTTCTTCACTCTGCTTGTCGATTCTTCCCTTAGTGGCAAAATTTTGAATTAAAAAAGATTTCTAAAAAGGTTTCTAAAAATGTGAGTTTCTTGGATCCTTTTTTCACCGTGTTTTTTAATAAAGCGATGTCTTCTTTTTTGGTGACCTTCTCTTGATGTCTGTTTAATGTGGTTTTCAAGAATAAAGATGTAAGAATTGTGACAAAAACAAAGCTAAAAATTCCAGGAATGTTAAAGCTAGTCTACAGTAGATAGCATAGGAAAGAGGTTAACTCAACAAGATGCTAAGTAGGAGAATGTGCTAAAAGTTAAATAAAAACTCCCTCCCCATTTAGAATCATACATTGGATTTGTGGGTGTCAGTTTCCCTGTATTGACTTCCTTTAATTTCATACAATGTATTTTGATGATTCATATTCTCTCTCTCTCTCTCTCTCTCTCTCTCTCACACACACACACACACACACCACACTCCTAGGTTCACTCATACCTCTACCCACCCAACTTCCAAGTTCTCTCTCAGTGTTTTGTTTTGTTTTGTTTTGTTTTGTTTTGTTTTGTTGTAAACCCGCCAGGTTCAGTATTTGTGTTGCCTGGCTACTCTTAGTTGTTGGGCCTGCACTGGAATGTGGTTGACCTATTGGAGAGTTACACCATTAAAGAAACTGAGTCTCCCCCTCTCAGCAGCTCTCAAATGCTTGACTAATTCCTCAACTAATGGTGGGACTTTGTATCCACCTCTTCCACTCCATGCTGGGATTTTGTGTGGATTAAGCTTGCACAGGTCTTTTGCATGCTGTCACAATTGCTGTGAGTTAGTATGTGCAGCGGTCTTCTTGTGTCTAGAAAATACTGTTTCCTTGAAGTTATCCACCACCTCTGGCTCTAAAGAGCCTTTGAACCCCTCTTACTTGAAGATCTCTGAGCCTTGGGTGTACCGATGTGAACTAGGTGTCCCATTTAGGGCTGAGCACTCCTCAGTCTCTTATCCTCAGCATGTCAGTCAGTTGTGGATCTCTGTAGTAATTGCTCTCTACTTCAAGAAGCTTCTCTGATGATGATTGAGAGATGCACTGATCTGTGTATAGCAGTAAGTCTTTCATTTATAGTATGTCTGTTTAATTTAGTTGGTTCCCCTAGGGCCTATGACATACCTAACTATAGGGTTTTTGTGGGGTTTTTTTTACCCCCATTATCAATGCCAAATATGGGCTCCATTTTATGGAAGAGGCTTTAATCCAGTCAGAAAGTAGTTGGTTATTCCTGTAACATTCACACTACAATTGCATCAGTGGGTGTGTCTTGCCAGACCAGTTATTGTAGCTTGAGTTCACAGGTGGGTGAAATTGATGATTACTTTTCTCCTGGGGTATAGACAATAGAGATGAAGCTTCTAGGTCAGTACCCATTTGATTTCTCCATGTTTTATGATTCAAATATATAATGTCTTCAGCAATATACTCTTACCATCAAGATCTGGAGGATAATCAAAAGCAACAATAATCTGTAATATTTAAGGGTCTCTGGGACCCTGTTGACCACAACTCATGGGGGAGGGAGCACCTATTTCCAGCTGGGGTACTGCTGGGTAGTTTTATGTCAACTTGACACGGATAGAATTATTTGGGAAGAGGGAATCTCAATTGAAAAAATAACTGGCCTGGCCTGCATTTTCTTAATTGATGATTGATCTGGGAGGGCCCACCTTGCTCCCTGCTCCCTGGTCTCCTTTATCATCATTACCTGCTCTGTATTCCTACCTGCCTGTTAATTACATAGTAGTTGCCTTGATTATTGCTTTGGCTTCGCTGTAACAAAATTCTTGATGAAAGAAGTGACAGTTTCAGCCTTGTGGTTGGAAGACATGGGAAGCAGCTCAGTCCAGGAAGGAATGTGTGGCAGAAGTTGATTTATTCAGTGGTAGGTGGCAAGAACGAGGGACTGAGTGTGACCATTACCGACTGCTACTAGTGACCCATTTCCACCATCTGGGAACCAAGCATTCTCAATATGAACACATAGGAGCGTTACAGATGGCCATAACAACTTGTAATGCTTTATACCAATAAGTGGTAGAATTGAATGAAACAAATGCTAACAACACAACAAAAGCTGGAAGCAGTTTTGATAATCAAGGGAAGTAGATTTCAAAGCAAAATAGGAACAAAGAGAAATACTTAGAATGAATTGAGTAACACTCCAACAGGGAGTTTTTAGGAGTCAGAAACTTGGATGACTCCTCAGTGTAGCTTTTGATTATGGGGAGCTAAAAGTGACAGAAGTCTGAAAGGAATGCTGTGGTTATATAGGAGACTAGCATCCAGTAAGGCAAATGGCAAAACCAAAGCTTTTGAATTGTGCCTTAAAAAGCCAGTACGAATTCTTGCAATACATATGAAAAACTAAAGTAGTTGAGATACGGTATAAGCTCCTTGGGGATTACGTTCTCTTTTCTGGAGCCTGCCTAGCACACAGCAGATCCTGAGTAAGACATTGGGGAATGGGTAGATGAAATGTGTCAATTATAGTAGAGACAATGGACTACCTTGACCAGCTTGTATTTATTTTTTTTTTTTATTTGCTTTTTCAGTTTAGAATGTTTATACCTTGGAGGAAACTTCATTAAAGAAATCCCACCAGAATTAGCAAATCTCCCTTCTCTGAATTACTTGGTGTTGTGTGACAACAAAATCCAAAGTGTACCTCCTCAGCTTTCACAGTGAGTAGTCTCAGCTCAACAGACACATCTGTGGGCAGCAGTCACTGAAGACAACTAAGGGCACCCTGATAATCTCAGCACTAGGGAGGCTGAGACAGGAAAAGCTTAAGTTCAAGACCAGTGTGGGCTACCTAGGGAGACCTGGATTTTAAAAATAAAAATGGGTGTTCTTTAAAAAAAAAAAAAAAAAAAAAAAAAGTTGTAATTTAAACCTTCAGTTTGTTATAAACTGAGTGATTTTCAGTTTTCCTTTGTTTGTTATAAACTCTTCAGTTTGTTGTAAACTGAGTGATTTTCAGTTTTCCTTTGTTCCCCCAAGACAGGGTTTCTCTGTGTAGCCTTGGCTGTCCTGGACTCACTTTGTAGACCAGGCTGGCCTCAAACTCACAGAGATTTGCCTGCCTCTGCCTCCCTGAGTGCTGAGTGTCACCACGTCTGACTTTTCAGTTTACTTTCAAGTGCTCTGGTTTATGCCTCAAAATAGTTACTCAGCTTGCTGTTTGTGCATGTGCACACACTCAGGCAGGTAAGCACAGGTATGCATGATGTATGCTTATGTGCACTTGCTTGTGGAGGCCAGGTAATGACTGGCTGCCATTCATTTCCTTTTTCATTGGCTTGAAGTTCACAAGTAGGCTAGACTGACTGCCCAGAAGGCCCCAGGGAACTGCCTCCCCAATGCTGAGATTATAAGTGTGCACCACAGCTGACACTTTCTTTATTGGTATTTCTTGATTGATCTCAGTCCTTGTACATAGAAGAAGATACAGGCTTTACTGACTGACCCAACCACTAGCTTTCTTCTTGTAACTAAAACAAGGAGTGAAGGAAGGAAATAAAACAAAGGGGAAAAAAAAGAAAGAATAGAGTAGCAATTTGGCATAGCTTTCCTCAGGTCTTGTGGAAGTTGGCAATTTGTGCCTGGTGTTAAGCACTCCTGCCCTGATAAGGCCTTGTAATAAAAAGGATCATTATTCATAGCATACTGAAATCTTTTTTAGTGTATAAGTGATAAAATATATTTCCCCTCCAAGGTCTTTAAATCTATTGTTTATCTCCAGCTAGAACATCAGAATACTTTGTAAATGTTTGAGAATTCTTAAGATCCCAGAGGGAAAGTCTTTAGCATTTTTAAAACTATTTGGAGCTGGTTTTAGACACTTCTAATTTTTCCTTTATCCTAATTGTTAATTCATGTGGGAAGCTCAGACCCTGTATGTATAAATGTAGACTTGTTTGTGTACATATAGAATTGTATGTAAATGTAACTTCCTACTCTTACTCACCCATTGCTTTGGTTTCTGCATTGCATTCACTCCAGGTTGCATTCACTTCGTTCCCTCAGTCTCCACAATAACTTGCTGACATACCTGCCCCGAGAGATCCTCAACCTTATTCATCTGGAAGAGTTGAGTTTGCGGGGAAATCCACTGGTTGTGCGTTTTGTTAGAGATTTAACCTATGACCCTCCAACTCTTCTGGAATTGGCTGCAAGGACCATTAAGATCCGAAGTATTTCTTACACTCCCTATGATCTTCCTGGGAATCTTCTTAGGTACTTGGGTTCAGCCAGCAACTGCCCAAATCCAAAGTGTGGTGGTAAGTGAAACTGGTGTTGGCTTTCTTCACTCACTTAGCTATTTTAAAAATTTGATGTTGTATTATTTTAATTAGCTGAAGCTTCTTTCACAAAAAGTCAGTTACTAGATAGTAATGGATTTGCCCCCCTGAGTCTCCTTCCCTCTTAAAAATTATTTTCATACTAATTTTGCTTTTAAATAGAAGGAATTTTCACCCTGGAAAATTCATTCTATCTTGGAACATTTTGATAAAAATAAGATGGCAAATTGAAAGGAAACAAAAAGTAAGATTGTTTTCAGAAAGTCTCATCTTGAGATTGGTGTAGAGGTAAAGGGGAAAAACACAAGATGAAAAGACTGGGTTTAAAAAGACAGCATTCTCTGAGCTGGTTTGGCCACTCCCTCTCTGAAGCACGGGGTGCTGCACTGTCAGCAGGGCATGCTGAGCCTTCTCTGTGGGCCTGTGTCTTGAGGCAGCTATGGCGGTGGCAGGGCACTGTGGAAAGCTAGGGTGTGGAGACTTTAAGAGGCAGTGTTCACAGCAGGGCTTCCTGCTGAAATCTCATATGCCCAGAATCCATCATCTTCTGGAAACAAATGAGGGAAATAGCTGTTTTCATCTACCAGAGTGTATTTGCTTTTGTGTGAACTAAATGAGATAGCAGTTTTGCAGCCCAGAGATTAGAGCCTGCATAAATGTAAGACAAAATTTTGTTTCTTAGTGATGGTGCACATGTGTTATCCTAAGCCCTTGGAGACATGGAAATGGTAGGATCAGGAGTTCAAGACCAAGCTAGAGTTTTATGGACAACCTGGGCTATAATAGATGTTGCCCTCCCAAAAGACAAGAATGAATATTAACAGCTCTTTTCCTCTCTGTAAATTCCTGTATGGTCATTACTTACTAAAGGAAGTGTTTATTTAGTCTTCTGACTGTAGGACAGTGCTGGTAACTGAGGAGGGGATGCAGAATAAGGGCACTTGACATATCCTGTCATCTCTGTCAGACAGAGAAAATATGCAAAATAAACAGGTGTCCTGTTCTTTCTGAGCTGGCACCTTTCATATATATTGTCTTGCCTTTTTTCTTGTTTTAATTGTTCGTTTATATTTAGAGAGGGAGAATGAATGAGTGAGAATATGAATGACTTGTGTCACAGCGTACAAGGAAGCTTGTAGGAGTCAGTTCTTTCCTCTTCCCCGCATAGGTTCTGGAATCACTCAGGTTGTCAGGCTTGGCAGAAGCTCCATTATCTGTTGAGCCATCTTGCCAGCCCTCACGGCCACCTGTTAGCAGTCATATTGCCACATGGGATATCTGTCATTTATCTCTCTACACTGTGCTATTAGAAGGAACTGCTCTAATACTCCTGCTTGAGATTCCCAAAGAGAGAAGTTTGTATGTAGTATTTCTCCAGAATTTTGGAAAGGGGTTAAAAAAAAACTATGGCTCTTTGCTTTTATTGACTTCGTATATTCATCTTCCCTCTAGGAGTCTATTTTGACTGCTGTGTCAGACAAATTAAGTTTGTGGACTTCTGTGGGAAGTATCGCCTCCCCCTCATGCACTATTTGTGTTCTCCAGAATGCTCTTCCCCCTGCAGCTCTGCCTCACACAGCTCCACATCACAGAGTGAGTCTGACTCAGAAGATGAAGCCAGTGTTGCTGCACACAGAATGCAGAAAGTTCTTCTTGGCTGAACAGCAGTAGTGTTGAAAAATACTAAAACTGAGCAAAGATGAGTGAAAAGGAAAATGGAGCTTGAGGTTGATTGGAAGCCTTGGTGTTTTCATCTTGAATGTCTATGTGAGAGTTGTGACGGTTTGAAAGGTTTTGCACTCAATCCACGCATTCAACAGGAATGAGTCCAGTTCCATGTTTAGGTTCTTTGAATATAAATTATTCTGAATGTCGTTTCAAAATTCAGCTGATTGGTCACAATTTTCACCTAAGTCTTTGAAGAAATACTACCAGAATACTCCTTCTGAAGAATAGTCATATAATCAGCCAGACATGGTGTCACCGGGGACAGCTGAGTTGAGTGAAGTAAGAGGTCATCACAGTTGCGTTACCAGGGTTGTCCTGGCTTATGTGCAACACTATACCATAACTAAAATGAGCCTTTCCTGTGTTAGCCCTGCACTTTCTGACCACCTGACTGGACAGTAAGGACTCCAACTTTACAATGGAATGTTTAAACCAGTTCTTGTTCTGTGTGATTGTTACAACTTTATACAATCTAGCAGTGATGTGTTATAGTGCCTTAATGCTAGCAAGAATATAGACACGTATTCTAGAAATGATTTCAGAGCAACCTACAACCTGACACTATGCAAAGCACTTGGAAATATGCATTAACCAACTAGGTAAACAACCTGAGCTCTGTGGGCCTGGAACTCAGAGATACACCTGCCTTCTCACTCCCTCCTTAGTGCTGACATTACAGGTGTGTGCTACTGCCTGCCTCTGTGGCCATCTTAGCCTCATTTTTGTTAACTGCAAAGATCTCTTCTAAGCTTTTACAGTTAATGGGAGGCTACCGTCTATTCACCAAAAGACAGAATAATAGTTTTGACAGAAAAATCTCGATGAGAAATAATCTAAAAATAGCAGCTTTACAACAATGGGCTAAATGTGGAAAAGTTGAATATATTGTGCACATCTCCAGGCCAGCACTAGGGAGGTAGAGGCAGAAGATCAAGAGTTCAAAGTTAACCTAGGCTCCATAGTAGATTTGAGGCCAGCCTGGGCTACATACATGAAAACTTGTCTCAAAGTGGGAGCGGTGGATTTTAACCTCCTTTGTACCAGTTTACTAAACCAAAACTCCTACATGTTAAAAACTACCACTAAATACACATGACAATGAAGAGAGTCAGCAGAGCCCACTACATTCATCCACAGGAGAGTAGTTCATAGAACAGTGAACACCAAAAATGTATTGAGAAAACATTAAATATGCTTATCCTTAAAGTGCAGGAGAAAAATGCTAACAAATTATTGTCATTGGAAATCAACAGATTAACTATTGATTATGTAATACATATTAAAACTATATGCTAACATTAGAAAATGTATAACTTACTATTGATGATAAACCAACCTATAATAACATGAAGGCTAGTTGGTAGGTAGTAAAAAATAGTTTCAGATTGCACTAGGGCATCAGGTAATCGCTTAAAGAGTGCTTTATTAGAAGCCAACTGTATTCTAAGAATATTTGCATGTTTTTGTATAATTTTTATTTTAGTAGATTATATTAGTAGATTATAGGGTAATTCAGGGTTTGTATGTGTGTTTGTGTTACGTCATGAAACACGAGAGTTTCGTGGCTGCAGTTGTGAAACGCTGCTATAGTGAGTCCCCTTACCTTTTCCTCGGAATAGTGTAGTAAGATTAGTATTTTTTCTTTTTTCTTTTTTTTTTTGATTTAGAAATGTTCTTGCTGTGTTTATAGAAGTGATGTTTCTACTGCTAATGTACTTGTGTGATAAAAGTTATAGTCGTATTTCACCAAGCAAGCAACTATAAGCTGCACACTGCAGGGAAAGGAAAAGCAGAGGTGGCTTGCAGATGCTTTGTAATTAAATCGCTTTAGTTAAACAACACTGAGTGTTTTCATGGAAAATGCTCAAATTGATGGGACCCTATTCTTCTGGATTAAATACTTCTACTGTCTTGATTGACAGTCATCTTGACTAAGTAATAGCTTAAGTAGCCTTTTAGGAATTTCCTGTAAATAGCCGTGTAAATAGAGCATTTTACCATTTCTAGCCTCCTAGAAAGAGGGTATATTTCCTCTTTCATGGATGTAAATATTTCAGCCAGAGATGTTTCTAACCTGTGCCATATAGATGTATCCTGTGATGTTCTTTCAACAAAGTGTTTCTTGTGGTTCTTTATATGTGTAGGTGAAGTCTGTGAGCCATGTGCCAGTGCAGTGTGGGGTAGGGATGCTGAGGATAGACCCAGGGCCTAGTGCGCGCTGAGCGAGCCATAGTCAACGCCTGGCACCAGCCGCTTTTAATGAACTCTGCATTGTTAGCTGCTTTATATTTTGTTAAAACCCATCTTTGGCCTTAAGTTTTACAAAAACTGCCAGTGATTTCTAAAATTTTTCTTGTTTCTTTGTCATATTTTTCCTTTCTTTAAACTAATGATTAGACATCAACTTCGTGAGATAGGAATTAGCCATCCAGAAATAAGATGGTCATCTTCTGAAGTGAGCAGACTACATTTTAAACCCTAATTTGTCTCACCAGTTGTGAGTCGCATGTTTATCTAGCCAGTGAACTAGAGTTTCAGAGTTAGCAAGGTCTAATTGTCATAATAGTTATTTTATTCTCTGAGACAGGGCCTGGCTGTGTAGCCCAGGCTAGCCGTGAACTTGCTATATAGCCTAGTCTGGCTTGCTTGTGATGATGCTCTTGCCTCAGCTTCCCAACTGCTGGGATTACCATGTATCATACTCAATATTTTACTTAAAAATGTGCCAAAGGTGCCTCTTGGTCTAAAAAATCTTGATATTTAAATTTTGTTACCAATATTAAAAATAGGCATGAATTGTAAATTGTCCTTGATATATAAGAAATTCTGGGGTGATGTAAATAGAAAAGGCAACCCTTACTGCAGCATGCTGCTGCAGTATTCTAACAGACACTGTAAATAGTGGGTTGAACTGAAGTATCTAGAAAAGGCTGTTTGCTGGAATATTAACTGAAACAAGTCTTTAAAACTCACAAAAAACAGGGAAAGAAAAGTCATAGGTACCCAGGGAAGTCCCTGAGCCAATGAAGCCCTGTAGAATAATGATGAATTGTTTTACAATTGACTTATCAAGTGGCCTGCTACTACTGTCTAAAAACCTTGCCACTAAATTTTTTTATCATTGTTATTATTAGTTACTCTATTGGTTCCTGCTGCCAGAAGGCTGTTCATATCCCTCCTCATAAAGGAGAGCCAGCAAGCTGTAGGCTTTCTTCTAGCCTAGCTCTTCCGCAGTCAGAAAGTCGCTCCTCATTGACCTGAAGGCTAAAGCAGGTAGCCTGGGTTAGTGTTTACCTTTTCGTTGTTTTTTTAAACTGCAAATCAAGTATTTAGTAGTAGCTATTTACATATAAAACACATGTTTATTCTCTTAAGTTTCCATGTAAGTGCTTGTAGGTAACGACTTTACCAGTAAACATATATGTAAGATTATTTAGCTGCTTTTAGTTTTTAAAGTGCCTATTTTTTATCTAAATGATTTGCCTCTCATCTAAAAGTAGAGATTTTATTGTAAGTATTGTTTTTCATTTAGTCCAAAATATTGAGTTTTTAACTTAGACTAAGCATGTAACACAGTGAAGGGTACTGTGTAGGCTTTTAGGCACCATGACCTAAAACACATAGTCCTTTTCCAGCGCTTAAAAAGAAGTGTTTGTTTAGCCTTCACTAGCTGTGTATTAGGCATATAATGTTATGTAGCATTAACTCAATGATATGTGGTTTTATATTTTCATCATCGTGTGATCTTTTTAATAGCATAGTAGATAGCAATGTCCTTTGTGGTCTGAAAGTGCCTGCATCTTCCATTTAACCCAAAGCATGGGAAAGAAAGTATCATATGATAAATTATCAGTAATAGCTGTGTGATCTTCTGCACTTGACTCAAAGGGAAAGACTGGGCCTGAGAGGTTCCTTTTTCCATAGCAGGGCTCACTGTGTGTGTGTGTGGGGGGGGGGGGGTAATCTGGGGAGGGACTCCGAAGTATACTGTGCCAGGAGATCAGAGCCCTCCAGAATCAAGGGTTGGTTGAGCCCACCACCAATACCCTGCCTCCAGTTGAAAGGTGTATCTTTTGTAGAGTGTTTTATTAAGCACTTTGTGCTATGACAGAGGAAAACAGAAGTTCCACCGTCCTAAGAAAACATTGTCACTCTGAAGTCTAGCATGTTTCGGCACCAGTTTTCCTCTAGGTTGAAAGTGGGTGTTTTAATATGTAAAGCTTCCATTCCTCTTATATTTTTCATGATCTATATTTACTAAGGATTGAATTAAGAAGCATTCCACTGACTCACAAAGTTGAGTACTTAGGTGATCTTTACAGGTGCTGCTGGTCTTTTCCTTAGCATCAGTCAGCCTCGATGATTGATATAATGTTCGGGTTCGTATGTATGTATTAAATCTAGTAGCTTAATGAAGGTTATTTGCATGCAGAAAACTATCTGCATTCAACAGAACATACTTTCTTTATTCTTTTGGCCATGAATAAATTGAATAAAATTGTGTCTTTCAAAACTCTAGCTGAGGGGAAGCTAGGATGAGTTGGCATTGCTCTTTCTGGCATTGGAGCCATAACCAAGTTGGTGCTGTGTATAGGGAAGGTTAAGAGTCACTGTTCACAGTTTACATAGTCAGCACTGGTATTCCTGAGAACAGTGTTAAACCGCTAGTCACTTTTCTAACAGGCATGTCTGGACTTGTGTTAAGGTTTGTTGCATTCTGAGCCCACTTTGTGTTTGTGAGAAACGAAAACATAATGGGAAAAGCTTTTTAAATAACCAGTGTTAGCTTTTCATAACATTAGGGGCTTCACGTACCATCAAAAGATGCTGAAAAGATGTTACCTTTACTTTGGTCAAATGTATGCTCTGACTTCTTAATTTTCTGTCCTTAAAGTCTTGTGTATTAGAAATAGCTGTTTAAGTATATACATAATTAAAATGTAACTCAAATATAATTACCCAGTAGAGTTTGTTTCTGTCAAAGAGATAGTCCTATTGTATCAAATGTATGTTACTTTATAATGGCTAATGTTTTTAAAAGAATGTTTAAGCTATTTAAATTCTTGTGCCTCCTCCCCCAAAGGACATTTAAAAATATCGTATATTAACTTTATATACCTTCTTCATAAATTTTGCCTTAAACATTGTGCCTTGTTTTATTAGAATCCAATTCTGGTTTTCGTAACAGCATTTTATTCTAAACATACATTTACTTTAAAAAATCTTTATAATGCCTGTGTTTGGTATATCACTGCTTATCTGTTTATTGAATTTATTGAATACACAACTCCAAAAATTAAGTGTGTATGAGTATTTATTGTGCAAGCTAAATACAAGAGAAAATTGAGTTAGAGTGTGTTCTGCTGTGAGAGTCCCTGGCCCAACCTGTGGGTGCAGACTCCAATAAGAAATTGATAGGATCATCTTGCAGCCAAGGTCAGTCACAGTTTGTTTTTATTCCAGGACCTTTCACTGATACAGTCCTAATTTTATGGTTCCATGTGACTATCCCTTGTTCTGGGTTCATTGGTCCCTAGGGGACAAAGGAGGTGGGGTAGGCCTTGGGTTCTTCATTTACCTGGAGGGGCATTTCCAGGAACCCCAGGTGCTTGCTGAATGGGTTCTTAACAAGAGAAAGGGAATTGAACCTGTAATTTCCCTCAGGACTACATATTCGAGGATGTGAGGATCTGGGCTTCTGGGCAGAGAAGAGGAAGGAAGCCTTGATAACAAAAGGAGTCCTTCATTTTCCACCTAGCTCAGGGCTTTCCTGTCATGGTGGACTTGAGACCTTAGCAGCAGGGTTTCCTGACAATCCACACTTTATACTGCTCTTCAGAGCACCCGATGTTCTGAATTCCAGAATGTGGAAGAATGTTTTGGTTGGCTGTGAGCTGGAGCAAACAGTGCCTGGGAAGGACACTATTTGCAAAGCAGCTAATGTTTCAAAATTGAAATGGGAGCTCAGTGCATCTCTCCTTACAGTGCAGAAAAACATCTTTACAAAAACAGGCCTAGGAGTGGAAGGGACGAGAAAAAAAGTCATTCTGCTCTCTTTCTTGGATAAAACTGTTCGCCTCTTAGAGCTAGTGATAGAGGGACACTCTCCACCTAACTAGACATCAGATGGCAAAAACATTCAGGAGTGTATATGGTTAGCTCTGCCCCACCCATCACAACAGAGTCTTCCAACAGCAATCCATTAACTTAGCGCATTGGAGCTAGAAGTCAAGTGTACTGGGGGGTGGGCAGGGGTTGCTTAAAATCAAAAGACCCCTTTCTGGTCTTGACAGTTTCATATAATGCATGCCCACTCTTCAGCTCTGTAGATTCCTTCTCTCCCTGTCTAGCTTCATCTTCCCTACAAATCTCTCCCATTCCTTTGAGGATTCCAGAGTTTAACCAAGGCTGACTGTGACCATCTGGGCATGCCATGCATTTAAAGCTATCTGTTGGAGCATGGTGGGCTCAGCAATTGGTACAATTGGTACAAAACTGAAAGGGATTCCTCAAGTGTTACCAGTGACAACTAGTTTAGCAATAAGGATTAGAGCCCCATGCAAGTCGGCAGGGCCAGTCTTGGCCTAGGGCAAGTAATAGCTACTGTGGGTTCATAATTGTGTCATGCTTCGAAGCTGGCATTTCATAGCCTTTTGCCCTATCTTCCTGCTTCGACATTTTTGCCACCACCTCTTCTGTCATCATCCCTGAGCCTTAGGATATTATAAATTAGTTTGGGGTTAGACACTCAGTCATCACTTGTTCTGAGCATGTGGGCCCCCAATAGTCTGCATTTGATCTCTTCATTGCAAAGAAGATTCTTAAGGTCAAGAGTGTTTGACTATGGTATAAACATACTTTGTGCTATTTCAATTTTGTTAAAATCTTCCCTTGCCCCAACACACCTTGAGCCTATGACCAGCCCAGGCATGAATTGTTCACTAGACATGGGTCTCACTCCATTGAGCAGGCCTCAAATCCAATCCGGGAGGTTGATTGTACCCGTAACAATCATGCCGCTGTTGCACAAATGACACAGTGCCTGAAAGGTTGGTTTTGTAGCTGGTAGGACTCACAGCGGGTTAAGACTGCCTCTCCCGGCTACTTGCACTGTACATTCCTACTCTGAATGCCACCCAATAAGGAAGTTTCCAGCTCAGCTCCAGCTTTTCTCTGTCTCGCAACCCAAGTGTGTGCTGTCTTAGCAATAGAACCGGTTTTGTTTTGAGACAAGGTCTGGCTTTGTAGGCCTGGCTGACCTAAAACTTGCTATGCAGGCTGGGCAGTACTTGAAGTCACAGGTGGTGGTCTTACCCTCTAATTCTAGTAAACAACCAGGACTGACCGAGCCCTAGGGAGGCATCTCACACCTGACACTGGGAGCTGTCGAGCGGAGCAGGGTGTCTCCCTCCAGCCTCTTGTAGTGTTAAGTCGGGTTGCCAGGTAGCAAGTTTCCACGTGGCTTCTTCACGCCTCCCCATCCTCTTATCTCAACCTTCCCAAGACTCCGTGTGACTGGTCTCAAGCTTCAGGAAAGCACAGTTCCCCATACAGAGTACCGCTTCGTTTTGCATGCCATGGAAGGAAATTAGCTTTGGAGCTGCACTCTAATTGGTGGTACGGAAGTGATGGCTGCCTGCACTCAAGATTTGAAAACTGATGGGAGACCCTAGAGACTAGGAAACATCTAGATAACTGAGAAGACAGTAGGAGCTTGCCTTATTTAATCCTGACACTAAGCTAATACTAAAAACTAGTTAAGAAATTGACATATTTGAAATAAGGATCTAAACACCAGCTTTAGGAAAAGAGCTCAGCTGCTTACATTCTTAAATTGAGTGTAACCAATCAAAAGTCCAGGCTTCCCCTACAGTAACCATATCTTAGGTTAAGATTGCTCTGAGCAGGCAGCCAATGGAGAACAGATCAAAGCTTAAGCCGCTGCGTGTTGCTCTGTGAGGAAATCTGAACCAGTAATTTCTAGATTGCCCATCTAAGGTCAGTTTTCCATCGTTTCCTCAGGGAGAAGAAGGGTTTCCTCTGGGCAGCTGTTCTTATAAAATCAGGGCAGAGTGTGAAAGAGGAGAATTCAGGACCTCGTCCCTAGAACATGTAATCCTGATATCTGAAGATAGTGGATTGGGTACCTCTCCTTAAATACATTCACCTTAAGTGGCTTGGGCAAGGACGACAGGTAACCCGTTGGTGAAAATCCCTTTATGACAACTTAAGGTTGAGGGACCAAGGTATTTCTTAAGAGATAATATAAGCAGGACCAAAGTGATGAAGTGATTTGCTTAAGTTCCCCTAGATAGTGACAGAGCCAGCACTAGAATCCATCTATTAAAATAATTTAGGGGCTGGAGAGATGGCTCAGCAGCTGAGAATGTCCCCTGCTCTTCCAGAAGACCTGAGTTCAATTCCCAGCGCCCACCTGTGGCAGCCTCTGGCCTCCGAGACACCCGCATTCACACACTCGTACACACAGCACACGTACTCATACACATAATTGAAGATAAAAATCAGGCAGGAGAGAATTCTGCACTTGCTCCTCTGGAAGAGCCCAGTTCCGTTCCCAGCACCCACATGGTGGCTCATAACCATCCGTGACTCCAGTTCCAGGGGATCTGATGAGCTCTTCGACCTCTGCAGCCACTAAATGCATATGTACGTACATGCATGCAAGCAAAACACTCATAAAACAAATTTCCAAAAAGGACTTTAAAATTGCATGCCGTTTTTAAGCGCTGGTTGCTAATCTAGTGTTACCTGCTCCTCGCCGTCAGTCACTTTTCCTTTTTCAGAACTGAAAATGGTTTGAGGTTGTAAGTGGGGCGTATTCAAGTGGACTGGCCACACTGAAGCCTTCTGTAGCTAACAGAGCGAGCAAACAGATTAATCGGATCAGAAACGTTTGAGGAACAGTTGTTTGTTTAAATGTTCAGATCCTAGCCACAAGGTAGGTGGCCTTTCCCTGTATGAGGAAAACCTTGTCAAGTCATGCACTAGTTATGATGATTTCAGATTTAAAAAAAAAAAAAATTACATGTCTAATTTAACCATGTAATAAAATGCAGGCAAATACTCATACATGTAAAAAATTTAAGACAGGGTTATTCTGTTTAGCCCCAGGTGTCCTGGAACTCACTGTTTAGACGGGTAGACAGGGCTGGCCTCAAACTCAGAGATCTGCCTTGCCTCCGCCTCTGGAGTGCTGGGATTAAAGACATGTGCCGCTAGGCCCAGCTGTAGGTTATATTCTTAATGGTCTTGCTTTAAAAGGGCTCCTGCAAATATTTGGAAGGTTTTTAATGGAAGGTTTTTGCATGGTGTCATGGGAACACTACAAAAAAAAAAAAAAAAAAGGAAGAAAATTATTCTTAAAATGTCATAATTATGTATTTTCCCTTCATATAAAGACTGACTTTAAAATGTTGGTTTGATAGTTTTCAAAGCTGAAGTAAATAAAGGTCTGTAAAGTAAGTCTGCACTTTTCAGGAAATAAGTTTATTTTTATGGTTTCTACAAGTTTAGAACTTTTTGTTGCTAATTTGTAAAAATTTTTAAACTTAACAGTGATATCTGGGGTTCTTCCTAACTTTTAGAGCCCACAATTACCTGTATGTAAAATCCTCCTGTTTTTTGTTTTTGTTTTTTTGTAGCTCTCAAATATTTGTAAATTCTTAGATCACCTCACTGTGCCCCTTTTAGTTGGTCCCTGGGTAGTTCCCTTTGCACACTCCTCCTAAACCAGTAGCCAGGGACCCAGTTAGTTGGCTAACGAGAATGGTACCCTCACCCGTAATTAAAATTCCACCCTTAAGTCAGAAGTCAGTGTAATCGATGGCAGATGACGGTGAGAGGCTTTGAAGCAAGTAGTCAGTTTTCATTTCTGCGCCCCATAAAAGTCAGGTTTCATTCCTGCCCCAACTACCAATGGGCAGGAGTGAACCAGACGGCTTCTGGATACCAATGGCAATTATAACATACACTACAAACACCCAGGTTTTATTCTGGTGTGCAACCGGAATTTCCAATTCTGAGCAATCCCAGAATCAAGGGTTTGGTAGCAGGAGCCTGAGAAGATGTTAGCACATCACATGTGCAATGGACAGCCCAGACCTCAGGAAGAGAGCCGCTGTTTAAACAAAGAGACTGCTTCTTGGGTGAGTCTCAAGTTTCATGTCCCCTAAGGTCCTTCTGATGAGTGCTGGCCAGCAAGAGCACGATGGGTAGCATACATACTGAGTCATATGCATGTGAATCATCTGAAGAAGCTTCAGCTGAGCGTTTGCCTAGATTAGGCTGGTCTGTGGGTAAGCCTGTGAGGGATTATCTTGTTTATTAATTGGTAGGAGGGCTCAGCCCATTATGGGTGACACCATTTCTCAAACTGGTGGTCTCGTGGCTGTGTAGAAAGCCAACTGAGCACGAGCCAGGGAGCAGGCCATCAAGAAGTGTTCTTTCATGGTTTCTACATCCAGTTCTCCTTGAGTTCCTGCCCCAGATTCTCTCAGTGACAGATCTAACCTGTCGAATTAACCCACTCCCCCAACTCCCAAATTGCTCTACATCCAGTTCTCCTTGAGTTCCTGCCCCAGATTCCCTCAGTAACAGGTCTAACCTGTCGAATTAACCCACTCCCCCAACTCCCAAGTTGCTTTTGGCTGGAATGTTTTATCACAGCCACAGAAGGAGACTGGAGCGCCTCATTACTTTCTCCAGATCCACACACAACTCTCACCGCTGTGAACTCAACACACGCAGGGATGACGCTTCCCACACTTCCTGCCTTTTGTCTGCACAACTGCTTCGGGGAGAAAGCAAACAAGAGCACCAGAACTCGACAGACACAAGTCACAGTCCAGCTGCCGCCACTGAGGGTGCAGCTGCGGTTGGGAAGAGGCTCACGACAACGAAGCTCTCAGTCTCACACCAAGAAGCGGGTCAGACTAATGCAGATGGAGGGGTTGGCGTCCAGAAGGTGGAAAACAGGGATAACTAGTTTTCAGACCCCACTGATGAACTGTTTTCATGACTGAGTTTATGTGCATTTGAATTATAAGCTTACCACAAAGAAAAGATTCTTCTACTCATTCTTTTGTATCGTTAGAATCATCCCTTCAGGTAGGATTTACAAAGTGGTTAAGTTGGGCTAAGTCGGCACATTTAGACGAGACCAAAATCTTATGCAGGTGCATAGGATCTGTACATAGATAAAAAATATAGATTGCGGATGCATAAGCACACATGATAAACAGCACAACAGCTAAATATGTAAAGCCCAAACTGTAAGAAACAAGGAAGAATTAGATAATTATATCTAATAAATAATTATGTCAAAAAATAATTATACTGAAGACTCCAATATGCCAGTTTCAGAACTGGGAGAATCTTGAGCACATGTAGAGCAGGGCATGATAAAAGAACTGAATAACATGCCATCATGGGTGTCTGTGTATAAAGACAGCCTCTCTTCAACAACAACAACAAAATGAAAACAAGATGTTTTGGGGTGGCCATCAAATACTTACAGAAGTCAGATATATTTCATAATGAATACATCCATGAAGTAAGCAGGTGATAAGGCCAGCATTCAGAAGGCAGAGGCAGAAGGGTCACGAGTTCAAGGCCAGCCTGGGCTACATAGTGAGAATCTGCCTGAAAAAAAAAAAAACAAAAAAAAAAAAAAAACATATATCCTTCACAAATTCTCACAACTACATTCTCTGGTCCTGTCGCATTGTTTTTGGTGCTGAGAGTCACCCAAGGCCCTTTGCCTTCCTCCGGACAGTTTGGACATGTTTTCTGATCTCAGCCAAGTAGAATTAAAATTAGATAACATGAACATTATCAAAGTTGGAGCTCGGTGATAAGAATTCATAATGTATTTCCCTGGCAGAGAACCAGAGTTTGATAAGAACTCATAATGTATTTC
>NW_026596064.1:16343169-16343878 GCF_907164565.1 Psammomys obesus
TTCCCTGGCAGAGAACCAGAGTTTGATAAGAACTCATAATGTATTTCTCTTGCAGAGGACCAGAGTTTGATAAGAGCTCCTAGTGTATTTCTCTTGCGGAGGATCAGAGTTTGATAAGAACTCATAGTGTATTTCTCTCTCGGAGGACCGGAGTTTGGTTCCAAGCATACATGTTAGACAGCTCGCAAGCACCTGTAACTAACTCCAGAAGGTCTAATGGCCTCTGGGGGGACCTCTGCTGACATGCAGCCACACACACAGAAACACAGGAATGCACAAAGTTACAATTGTTTTGTTTTGTGAGACAGGGTTTCTAGAGCCTGGCTATCCTGGACTGGATTCATAGACCAGGCTGGCCTCAAACTCACAGAGATCCACCTTCCTCTGTCTTCCCAGTGCTGGGGTTAAAGGCATATGCCACCATACCAGGCCAAAGTTGTAATTTTTTAAATGATCAAATTCATGTGAAGAGGAAAAATTTCAAAGTATAAAATGTTTATAAGGGCCGAAGAGATGGCTCAGCAGTTAGGATCACTATCTGCTCTTCCAGAGGTCCTGAGTTCAAGTCCCAGCAACCACATGGTGGCTCACAATCATCTACACTGGGAACTGTCGTCATCTTCTGGCACACAGGTGTACATGCAGATAGAGCACTCATACATTAAATAAATAAATAAATAAATAAATAAATAAATAAATAAATAAATAA
>NW_026596064.1:16343888-16346343 GCF_907164565.1 Psammomys obesus
TAAATAAATAAATAAATAAATAAATAAATAAATAAATAAATAAATAAATAAATAAATAAATAAATGAAGTACTTATAAGTCAACCAGAAAGAGAATACTTTTTACCAAAACCCAAATGTCATGTGAAAACTGTACTCAGAAAGTAAAAATGTATGCCTTAAATATCTTTGATGTTAAATAAGAGAAAGTTAAAACACAGTTTATTTTTTTCATAAATAGATTTTTAAAAAAAACAGCAAAGGAGGGAAGACAAAGCAAGGGGTTGTAGCAGAAAAGAAGAAACTAGAAGTGAGCACAACTTTCTCATTTACAAAGGGGTGTGAGGACCCGGCTAGGAAGAGCCTGGCCGAAAGCAGTTCATTAGCCACAGGGAGAAGTGCTCACAGCCCTAAGATTCTATGTAAGCAAGCTTGAATTTTGAAGACAGCCAGTAATTTCCCAGTGAAAATACAAATTATCAAGATGAAGCCTGAAAAACAAAGATAAAGTACTCAATTCTAGAAAAACTTGGAATGGCACTTTCAAATCCTTCACTAAAGAAGGTCCCAGGGTTCCATATTCTCGGAGGCGAGTGTCAACGGCCTTTTGCTAATTCTGATGTCACTGCAAATACTCAAAGTCTAGAAGAAAAAATAAAAATAGGATTCTCTCCAGTCCCTCTTGTGGTTTAATCTGAAAACTGTGTGGTTTTATTTCATCTAATGGAAAATGCCAAAGGTTATAAAACTCACTTCATTTAATGTTCCATTACAAAAGCGCTTAGGATTTGTGTTTTAAATTAAATAAGAGCGCTGTTTTGGGTCTATTTTTAAAGTTCTAAAGAATGACGAGACACACACAGAGTCTTGGTCCTCAGCAACACTCCATCCTGATCACTGTTCAGCTGCTGTCAATGACTTTCTCTATGGTGTCATCCCGTATACTACCAAAATACAGGTAATGTGACTTTTTCCAAAAGAAAGGTCTGTTGTTTCTGGGATTTGTTTCCCAATGACTGTCACCCCCTTGGCAAGTTTTGATTTACAGTGGCTTTCTTGCACTTGCCAGCAGTTTACCATTAGAACATTTCAGACCTGTCTATAAAGACACAGGGACCGTCAGAGCCAGGTCATGACCTAGGCCAGGCCAGTGGCAGCTTTGCTGCATTCTGATTTCAAAGATACAAAAACACACAGGTCACAGAATCAGTGAATATAATGGTATGCAAAGAAAACGCTGCAGGCTAATGTCACTCGTAGACTACCAGCATGAATATTCTAGAAAAGGTATCAGCTATCAGGATCATATACTATCAAAAGAGTAACTGCAAAACATCAGCCACCCACCCCCCCCCAAAAAAAAATTATGAGCATTAGTTGAGCAATTAACAAGGAGAGAAATAAAGGGAAGATATCTGAGCTATGAGTATTGATACCACTTAAAATACATCATCATCATCATCATCATCATCATCATGTCATTATCATCACTGAAAACCAGTGCCGGGGACATAAGCTACAGTCTCAGCTCAGTCACCATGTGCCCTGGAGCATGCAAGCCCTTCCCTGGTTCTCATTGTCTTCATGTGAAAGTAGGACATATCTAGGTCCTTTCAGGGAATATTCTAAGACTCTGTGAGTCTTCTGACCACTTCTGAGCCACAAGGATCCAGTCCAGGTTTTATCTGGGTTCTGTACAAGTGAAACCCTTGGTTGCTCAGGAAGAAAACTGGTCACGCCGCCCCAATAAATTCTCCTGCTCTTTAATTTCACACAACATTGCAGAATCTAATTCCAGCTCAAATGGGGATTTAAAATGACTAAGTTCTCCTTCTCAGCCTACTCCAGACAAAGATACATGTCCTGGCTCCTTCCTGAGCACCCATAAAAGCCAAGGTTAACCTCAATTGCCCTGTGTGAAAGTCACAGTCCCAGATATTAAGCTTGTTTGGAATGCCACCTCAGGGCTGCTCACACACCCAGCCATTCTCTCTTCCTGCAAATATTTTTATTAAAGTGAGTTTGTATAATGCCTTACTCTCTAGTTATGGAAAACTGGCCTAACAAAAATCTAGCATTTTAACAATTTTAAATAGTTCATATAGTTCAGTAGCAACAAGTACAGCCACGTTACACTGCTGTGCAACCTCCTTATTTACATTTTACACTTTAAAAAAAAAAAAAACATAAATGAACCAGAGGCTGCGGAAATGGTTCTCAGCAGTTAAGACTGCTTAGTGCTCTTTCAGAAGACCCAGGTTTGGTTCCTAGTACTCCCATGGCAGCATACAACTGCTTGTAATTCCAGTTTCAAGGAACTCCAATACCCTCACTCTTTTGTTCTCTGCAGGCTCCTGCCCTCATATGGTACACACAAACGCACCGCAGGCTCACACACATACAGGTAGACAGACAGAGAGATAGAGAGATGATAGATAGATAGATAGATAGATAGATAGATAGATAGATAGATAGAT
>NW_026596064.1:16346353-16361367 GCF_907164565.1 Psammomys obesus
GATAGATAGATAGATAGATAGATAGATAGATAGATAGATAGATAGATAGATATGGGTCTTAATAAGCAACCAAAGGCTCTACCTCAGTTAGCAGAGGTTTACATGGGGCCCCAGTTTTGATCCCTGGCCTTAGGTGGTTCCTGTGTGTAATCCCAGCACTGGGAAAGCTGAGGAAAACCTGGGATCCTTAAAGAAGAGAGGGAGGGGTGGACTGAAGAAAGTTAGAGGAAGCACAGGTAGGCAGGGAAAGCTCTGTTCTAAAGACTTTGCCCAAAGAACTGTTTCTACAACCTAAGAAATGGAATTTATAAGGGGTAAAATTTTATTGAACTCTGTGTCATTCATTCCCCAAGAGCCCGAGCAGCGCTCTCCAGTGACTGACAGCAAACAGTAACAATGGCTACAGTCATTCCAACTCAGGGATGTCACCTATGTTGGCTGTAGGCCTTGAGAGTCATCCTGTTTGTGGTTGGAAAGAACAACAAAACAATTCAGTCTGGGCCAGCATGAAGCAATGGAGAGCAAATGAGATATGATGGAAGGTTGAATAACCACGGAGGATCTGCACACAGTTGATAATAGAGCCCTTTACTCGACACTAGATTTCAACGTATTTAAATCCTAGAGCTGAAAATTTTAGCACAATTATTTTTCTGAGTACCACAGATCCTCAGCCGCGATGAACAGAGACGGCTCAGTCTCACCTAAATAGAAGGAACCCGATTGCTCTAGGCCTGGCCCAGCCTGCTTAGGAGCCTTGTAGCATCAGTCCTTCAACTCTGCTTGGAACTCATTGTCTCCCCCTTGGATGTCAGAGACATACCCCCAAATCAACTCGGTTTGGTCCTTGTTCCAGCCCTGACCAACTCCGGCTTACACTATAGCACCCTTGTAGATTCAGACAGGGAACGACAGCAGGCAAGGCTTGGCAGTAAGATCTTTGTCATGGAGTCTGCCTGCATGTCAAAACCCCTCGTGTGGCCTTTGAAAGCTGACTCTGGCCTTTGCTAGGCAGAAAAGCTGCAGTCACCACTCCACTTGAGGCGTTGACAGGTAATTGCAGCCTGAGTCAAGGATTTGCCTCTTCCGCACCCTCACCGGCTAGCCACACCCTGTAGTCTTCATCTTCAAAGCTCAGGGGATCCATTCAGGGCTCCTCAGTGTTGACTGATACACTTCCCTCACACTTCCTCTTTGTTGAAGGCCTTGCTGGAGCACGGTCTGCACTTCCACCCAATACCTTTCCTGTCCTCTTGGTCCCTGGGGGCCTTTCTTAAAGGCTCCTCAACAGTGAGAGGGGCGCTTCCATTGATACCGCAGGGACCAGAAGAGTCCCATTAATGACCTAAATGCCCAGCAACGAGACTTACAGAAATAAGAGTTGTGCACCTAAGATAAAACTATGCAGATATTTAAAATGATGGGCATAAAGGAAAGGCTGTTTATGATTAGTTGTGCTAAACAGCGCACACCCCATTTATGTAGATTCAAAAGGTATGCATGCAGAATAGAGAGCAGAACTTACCTCCCAGGGTGGAGGGGAGAGGGTAAGGCTGAGATAAATGTGCCTATCTGTATTTCACGGCTGAGATAAGTGTGCCCATCTGTATCTCTTGGTCGAGGACAGTGATGAATTATTTCTATAATAAAGAGATAGTACAAGTTATCATATTTAATATTCGCACTCGTGTTTCTGGGAGTTCGCCTCTGAGTTTAAGCACGCACACACAGACTGAACTACAATACTGCAAACTGGTCTGTAACAGTGAACATTTAGAAGCAGATCAGAGTCTAGTGCTTGAGAAAATAAATTTTAGCATATGCATAGATTACAATATTAGGCAGCTAAATCGAATATTTGATGTTCTGGAAAGACTTTCATCATCTATTAGGTAATAGGTTAAAGTGTCAAGTTGCATAACAGTATATTTTCATACCCTTTGACCCAGACATTTCAGTTCTAAGAAATACTGGCACAATAAATGCCAAGTCAGTAAAATACTAGAAGCTGCCCAAGTTTTATCAATGGAGAATGCCAGAACAAATAATGTCATATTCACAGAACAGAGTACCAACAACCATTAAAAAGAATGAAGTCTTTATGGATAAACCCGGAAAGTGTGATTGAAGTATGTATAAAACATCAGACATGCAAATGTCATTATATGGTCATATGTATGTGTGTCAAACACAGAAATGTAATTAGACATGTGTATATATGTCATACACAGAAACGTAATTTTATATATGATCTATGGATATATACATGCATATACAAAAGACACAGGTATGTGTGTGGTGTGTGTGGTGGGGGGGGTGAGTGTGTTAGGACTGAGCTCAGAACCTCACTTATGCAAAGCAAATGCTCTGTTAATGGAGCTGCATTCCCCAGACTTCACTGCAACTTTTCTGTATGAAAGTATTATGAATTGCATTCTAACTCTTCTGTGTCACTTCAACATCTCAAGCATCCAAAACTTTTATCATCAGGAAGAAGATTGCGTGATGTGTGAGATGGCGTTTGTATGTGTGTGTGTGTGTGATCTGTGTAGCAAGCACCCTGAAGGAATATTTCGCAAAGTGCTAATACCTATTCTGAGACATTAGAGGTGATTTTTATGTTATTGCTTTCATATATTCTTTGAGGTTTTGATGACAAATGTATTACCTAGGTGAGAAAAAGTCTAACAGCTGTCAATATTTAAATGTCCATTTGCTTCTCCTATCTAAGGAGCTGAGGTGCCCTACCCAGGGCCCTCGGCTCCTGGGTTCCCACTGTGAAACTGCAGCTTCTCAAAGGCAAAAGCAGGTCAGTTAAATTAAAGGCTGAGGATCTAATTAAACCTTACATTGGGGAAGCTCCAGAGACAAGCGTAGAGCAGGGAGAGTTTTCGCTTGGGAGCCACTTTCGGAAGCCCAACGACCGGAAGGCACAGGATGAAAAGTTGCAAGATGTCCATTACTTTTCCCCCTTTTAACATATCTGTCCAAGGCTTCTCGCCATTTTATAACGTAGAGACGATGCTACAGTGCCCCGGCAGCATCGTAGGTTTCAAGAAAGCTCCGCACTATCGGAGTCGCACAGTTTAATCATCCATGCTGTGTACCGGCTTCCTCTGAGACAGGGACTTTCCATCCTGCAGGAAGCTCCTTAAACAGGAAGGCAAGCAAATCAAAGAGCTTCAGGAAGTCCCTGAAAATGACCTGTTTCGCTATGTCCCTACCTTCCAGAGTAAGCAATAGAACCCCACCCCAACCCCAGACAAGAGGAATTAAGCTGCAAAGAAGACCCTCAGAGAAGCCAAGCTATAAAGAAAACTCTTGAGAACACACCGGCTGCCTCAGTGAGGCGGGAACCAGCTAAGAGGCCTGGAAGAGGGTTGGAACAACCGAGACCACTGGAAAAGACACCGCCCCATCTGTTGAGCTGTCTGCGGGCTGGGCAATGTGCCCCAGGTTCTCAGCTTTTATGAGCCGTCACCCATGCTGGTCTGGGGCTTTGGTGAGGCAGCTGTCTTTGAGCCCTGTCTGCTCCTGTAAGAAGCCCTCACCCATATTCCTGTTAGGAACCCTAACTAACCAAACTCACGGTTCACCAAATTGGACTTTGTGGCATCTGTGCTTTGTCTGTCGTGGGCTCCCTGTCTGGGGTAAGTAAGTGTCTGTGTGTGTGTGTGTGTGTGTGTGTGTGTGTGTGTGTGTGTCTCCCCCGGGGAAACGTTTTGTCACACAACAACACCCTTTTCGAAGGAGGAAACAGAAGCTCGGGTTCAAGCAGACAGACTGCTCTCTTGCTTGCAAGTGGAGGTGGAAGCCTGCTTTCCTCTGCGCTCCACGCCGGCTCTGCACTGTGACTGGGCCCTTAGTCCTCACGCTGCAGGCTAGCTACTGTTACCTAGGCTGGCCTTCAACTCCTGCCTGCAGATGACTTCCCCCATCAACCTCTCACATACAAGGTGCTTGCCATTTGAACCATCTTCAAGTGCGCAGTTCTGCGGTATTAAGGACATTTATATGAATGTTCAAGCCATCACTACTCTCCACTCCCAGAACTTTCTTGTCTGGCCCCCCAGTGAAGGCCTCTGTCTCTGAGCTCCCTAATACGTCCCCTCCCACAGGTCCTGAAAGCTGCCATTCTCCCTTCCAAGATCCCACCTAAGATCTTGACTATCCTAGGCGTGCCATGTAAGGGAGATGATACAGTGCTTACCTTTCAGGAACTACCTTATTTCATTTGGTACCATGTCTTCAGAGTTTACGCATGCTGTGGCATGGGTCAGAATCCCCTTCCCTTTTAAGGCTGAATTATCTTCCAATATATATCATGTTGTGTTTATCCAGAAACCCATTACTAGTCACTCACATTGTTTACAGATCTTAGCTCTTGTGAATAACTTTCTCCAAGCCCCTGCTGCCAGGTCTTTTGGCTAGCTTCAAGATGGAGCTGGTGAATCATATGATAACTCTATGTTCATTTGAGGTATCACCATACTGTGCCATTTTATGTTCTCACCAGCTAGAATTTCTTTCTGAGGTAATTTTATTGTCCTAAAAAAGACTATAGTTACAATAGCATATAGTGAGTTAATGAACCATATGGTGATTGCATATCCACAAACACACCAACTATTTGCCTTGTAAAATTTAAATATGTAAGTTGTATGGATAGATGGATGAACAAATAGAGCTGTTTCTTTAAAGCATGGGGGGGGCATTCTCTTAAAAAAAAACACTAAGTTTAGGTAATTCCTTCTCAATTCCCATTCTAAGAAGAGCTGAGACAGTCTCCAAGCTTCCCATCCTCAGAGGACCAGGTGGGTTTGGATTCTGGACATCCAGCTTGGAGTAGTGTGGGGTCCTGTTGAAACTGTCCCTCCAGATCATGAGAGGGAAGAAAGAAAGCTAAGGGAGGTAGGAAACAGGAAATAAGGGAATGCGTGTACTAGGGAAGAAAAATTGGGCAGTAACTGAGCACCTACAGGAACCAGCTGAAGAAGAGAAGGGAAGGTAGTGAGGGAGAGCAATGAGTGAGAATGAAATATAATGGTGTAGACATATAAAGACGCCCTGATGAAGCCCATTATTTTGCATGCTGGCCTAAAGGGCCAGAGAGATGGTTCAGTGGTGAAGAACCAAGCTTAGTTCCCAGAACCCATGTCAGGTGACTCCCAACCACCTGCAACTCCAGCTCCAGAAGATTCAGTGCCTCTGGTCTCTGCATGCCCGGCAATCACAGGCGCTCGTGTGTACATGCACATGCACACACAATTTAAAAAATAATAAAAAATAAATCTTAAAAATTAAACACAAAGACAGTGTGCCACGATGCATAAAATATTTGTTCATGAAAGCAGGAGACAGACTGTGCTGGTTAGCTTTTGCCAACTTGACACAAACGGAGACGTATCTGGGAAGAGGGGATCTCAGTTAAGAAGTTGAATCCATCAGACTGGTCTGTAGGCCTGTCTGTGAGAGCATTTTTAAACTTTTTTCTTTTTAGTTATTTTGTTTAACGTTTATGGATGTTTTGTGTGACTATCTGTCTGTGTGCCGCATGCGTACTGGTCCACGGAGGCCAGAAGAAGGCAATGGATCCTCTCCAACCATGTAGGTGCCGGGAATCTAACCCAAGAAATCTGCCCGAGCAGCCAGCGCTCTTAACTGCTGAGCCGTTCTCCAGCCCCACATTTTCTTGATTAGTGACTCATGCTGGAGGGCCCAGCTCACTGTGTGCAGGTTGGGAAGGTGGTCCAGGGTTGTGTCAGAAAGCAATCCACAAGGAGTAAGCCAGAAAGCATCATTACTTCATGGCCTCTGCTTCAAGGTCTGCCTCCAGGTTTCGGCCCTGACGTTTCTCCTTGGTTTCCCTTTACGACAAGACTGGGAGCTGAAAGGTGAAATAAGCCTCTTCTCCCGCAAGTTGCTTTTGGTTGTGGTGTTTTCTCACAGCACTTGAAAGCTAATTAAGGAACTGGAGAGATGGCTCAGCAATTAAAAGTACTGGCTGCTCTTGCAGAGAAACCAATTTTTTTTTTTTGTTTGTTTTGTTTCCCAGAACCCACAACCACTGAATTCCAGTCCCAGGGGATCCAACACTCTCTTCAGGCCTCCTTGGGCACTTCATACATGTAGTGATAGACATACATGCAGGCAAAACCTCCATAGACACAAAATAAAAAAGAGCTAAATCTTTTGTTTTTGTGTTTGTTTGTTTCGAGACAAGGTCTCTCTCTGTAGTCTTGGCTATCTAGGAACTCATTATGTAGACCAGGCTGCCCTCAAATGCGCAGAGATCCGCCTGCCTCTGCTTCCCTGAGTGCTCAAATTACAGGCGTGTGCCACCGTACGTAATTCAACAATGAATTAAAAGCGATGAATCTGTTTTTAAACGGACAATGAAATTATGTCATTTATAGCAAGATGGACGAAGCTGGAGATCACCGCGCTCAGCAAAATAAGCCAGACTCAGGGCAAGTGTATGAGCTGGGAGAACGCTTGCAGAAGATGAGGATTCAGCTGCCAGCACCTACACGGCAGCCCACAGCTTCTGTAGCTCCAGTTCTAGGCTATCCAGTTTCTTCTTCCGAACTTGGCAGGCAGCAGGCATGCACCTGGTACACATGCATGTATGAGGGGAAGCACACAATAAATAAAAAGAAATCCTTTATGTTAAAGATTGTGATCTCATATTTGGGAGGCTGAAGCAGGAGTGCCATAGGCTTGAGGCCTGGCCTGAGAGACATGCTACATGAGACCTTGTTTCAGAAAATTATGTATGATATATATTTCTTTGTGTGTGTGTATACATAATAAAAATTAAACCATTTACTTATTTATTTATTTTTGGTTTTTCAAAGACAGAGTTTCTCTGATAGCCCTGGCTATTCTGGCTGTTCTGCTTTGTAGACTAGGATAGCCTTGAACTCACAGAGATCCAACTGCCTCCCTGAGTGCTCGGATTACAGGCATGCGCCACCATGCCTGGCTTGAAGTTTACCTTTTTAAAAATAAAATAAATAAAATAAAATTAATAAAACACATGTGGCCAATGCCTTGGGGGAATGACAATGGGATAGACACATACTTTGCCTTGTACATCCTGGTAGTCACCAGGGTGACAGGAAGATACAGACAGCTGTGGAAGGGCTGGGAAGCCAGCCGGCTGCCCAGCTGTGCAGGTTTAGAAGGGGTTAAACTGCACAGAAGGGTTACCGCAAGGTTATGGGGGTGGTTTGCCTGTGGTGTCATGTTCTCCTGTCATGGATGTCGTGTTGGTGTTCTTGAGTCTGTGCTGGCAGTGGGCAGAGCGGAGGCAAGAGAACCTGTTAGGAAACTATTAAAATGATTCAGACCAGGAGTGATTAAGATTTAACAAGGGCAGCAGCGTGGGAATGCAGAGGAGGAGACAGTCTCCCGAAACACTTCTGAGGCAAATATGGTAGATCTAGGTGGTGGTTAGTAACTGAGGGGCTGCGGAATAGCTTAATGGGAAAAGGACAGTGAGGTGGGGAAAGGGGGGGAGGGACCTGGAAGGATTCCAATACAGAAGGGCAGTGAGCGTAATTGACTGACAGAATCTGAGGGATTAGGAGTCTGAGGTAAGATAAAAGGCCACAGAGATGGGGAGGGCTTAATTCGGAACCACAGACTCAAGATCAAGCTTTGGACTCTGAAGCGAGAGTGGTAGAGAAAACCTGTGTGTGTGTGTGTGCGCGCGCGCGCGTGTGCATGGCTCCTGCATGCACAGGCCTACACATGAAGGTCAGAGGTTGATGGCAGCTGTCTTTCTCAATTGTTTTCCACCCTAGGTTTGAGATGCACTTCCGCTGAAACTGAAGCTTACCAGTTAGCCCAGCTGTCCTGCAAACCCCAGATTCCTGCCTGTGTCCACCCTCTTCCCCACCTGCAGCCTTGGGGAACCCGACTCAGGTCCTCATGCTTGCAGGGCCAAGCACTTTACCTACTGAGGCATTGTTCCATGCCCCTGCCCTGCCCCCCCCCCTTTTTTTTTCTGAGAAAATTTTACTGGCCTCTGGATAAAGTTTATTTGCAGGGAAGAATGACCCCATCATACTTCTGGTGGAAGCAGCACGTGGCCTCCTCTTTGCTGAGTCTGCGCTTGGCCCCAGTGCAGCCTGCCTGTCTTCTTGTCTGCGATGCGGAAACCTGGCCTACCCAGCACCACATAGAACCAGGCTGTAGATCCCAATTGCTTGGGTCGTATTTGATGCCCAGATCAATTGTTCCTTCTTAACTGAGTAACCGAAAAGGTGGGGAATCAAAGGGCTCTCCCAGCCCCTCAATGACGGCATCCAACTATGCGGAACAGAAACTCACTTTTTGCTCATCGTCTTGAATAAAACCTTTGCTGTTTCTTTCCTAATACCTTTCTCTCCAGTGAAGTTATTTTCCTGTAAAAAGAAGCTTTTGGGTGACATGGTGGGGTGTGGTGGTGGTGGTCAAAACATCAAACCCAACCCTCCCTTCCTCCCTCCCTCCCTCCCTCCCTCCCTCCCTCCCTCCCTCCCTCCCTCCCATCTGATCTGAACCCTACCACTCTATTCTGTTCCCCGACCTCCCCTGTCCCTAAAGTTATGTGGTAAAGATGTGGCGTTTGAAGCCAGGTAGTGGTGGCTCACACCTTCGATCCCAGCACTCCGGAGGCAGAAGCAGGAGGATCTCTGTGAGTTCGAGGCCAGCCAAAGTGAATACCAGGGACAACCAAAGCTGCACGGAGCTTTGGTGAAAAAAACAAAAAACAATGGGGCTGTCGTGAAAAACAAACAAACAAACAACAAAACAAAAGAAAAAGAAAAAGAAGTCTGGGGGCTGGGGTGTGGCTCCTTGGCTGAGTGAGTCCTTCACTCACCGACACCACTACATCCTGGACACTTAAGGCTGTGGCTTCAGAATAAATAAACGAAGATAGGGACTTCAAAACAGATTCGTAGGGCCCGGCTCACCCTCGCTCCCCACCCACATACCAGTTTTCCCTGAGTCCTGCACATGTACATTCATATAAGCAGCATCCTTCCTTTCTGATTCTAAAATAATCACAAATTTAATGTAAAAAAACAAAAACCCAACAAGTGCAGGAATAAAAATGAATGAGGAAAAAGAATAGAGGAGGAAAAAAAAAGAGAGAGAGGAGTAAGGAAAGAAAGAAGAGGGAAGGGAAACCGCAGAAGCCAAAGGAAAACTAATTCCATCTCAAAAAAACAGGAACCAGTTTGGGATCTGAGACTAAGGGGCCGGGCACAGGACTTGCTCCCGGGAGACCTGGGCATCCTCGGGCCCGCAGGGTTCCCCAGAACCGCAGAAGGGAGCGGATGTCCTCCGAGGAGGCAGGGACGCGGGAGCGGAGCATCCTCCGGCCGAGTGCAGGACCCGGTCCCGGCGCGGGGTGGCGCCAGAGGCGGGACGGCGGGCGGGCGGGGGAGGAGGCGACCCGCGGGGCACCGCGCACGCCGCACGGCCGCCGCTCCAGCCGTCTGCGCGGCCATGGGCGCGGTCCGCAGCCCTCCCGCTGCCTCCCAGCCCCGAGAGCCCACCGGAGACCCGGAGACCACGCGCGTCCCAGCCCCAGCCGCGGGCTCGGCGCTCCTCAGCGGCCGGGGACCCCGCGAGGTGAGCACAGCGCGCCCCTGAGGACCCCAAACCCGAGGTTTTGTAGGAGCTCCCTATGGACCGCGTGTCCACCAAACACGGAGCACCTGGTGCTACAGTGAGAAGCGGGCAAGGGCCCGGTCTCCTATTCAGGACCTGAGCAGGGTATTCGGGAATGAGTCAAGAAATCCAAAAAAAAAAAAAAAAAAAAAAAAGTAAGGAGGAATGCATCGGGGACGATGGCGATGGCAATTTGGGAGGCAGAGCGCTGTGACTGGGTGTGAACAGGGACTTGTTGAATAAGCAGCAAACTGCTGAAAAGAAAAAGAGGCCTCAGCGCTGTTTCCCACAGTCTGGTGATCTCCAAGCGTGACCCCAGATCTACCCTGCAGGTGCAAGCTCACCCCAAGGGCGGGGTGGCGAGCTGATGTTCCCCACGCCCTCTCTGAAGTCCGAGAAGAAAGTTTTACTATGCTGTGTGTGTTCTGTGCGAAGGCTTTGTTCTCCGGGCACGGGCACCTGAGGACTGCCCTGGGGCTCCTGAGCATCCTTGGATCAGGCCAGCAGCAATGTGCAAGCTCTTTCTAGAGGCTTCCACTTCGAAGGCCAGGCGCCGCGTGCTACCTTGTTAGGGCCTTCCTGTTAAACTGTTAAAATTTCAAGGTTGAAATCTGTAGTAGGTGAGGATGGTGTGCTTGGTTTTCTGGATGCATGCACGAGCAGTAGGTAAATTATGTCCTGGCCTATGAAAAACCGACTTTTAAACAAGATACACGTGATGCTACGTGTGTGCATATTTAGGTCTGTGTGTGGTAGAGGGGGGAGAGAACAGGTCTTCAGGTGGGGGTTCAAAACCGCCATGCTTGGTGTTTTCATTGGGCGACGAGGATCCCCAAAGAAAAACCACCTTTCTCCACCAATAGCTGCGCTCTATCAGCAGTTCAAATACCAGCCAGGCTTCCAAGTTTGTAGACTGTTTTTGTTGTTGTTGTTGTTGTTGTTGTTGTTTTGAACTACTGCAGAAGGAACAAATGGGTGTATATAGATATGTGAGCGAGGAACCACTTGGGGCTTAAGGCACTTTTGAGTCTGGGATCTAAAGTGCTTTGGCAGGCTTGGCTTGAATTCAAGCTCTCTGGGAAGGAGTGGAGAGGGCCTGCTGCCCATTTTGTCTCTCTGATGCCCCTACAGGACCGCCTCTGTGTCTGCACGTTCCTTTGGTTTGTCTGTCTCTCACCTCTAGCTTTGGCTTCTCTCTGTTCCCTAGAGTTGGCCTGGTCAGAGTCTAGAGTTGGCCTGGTCAGTGGCAGGGTAGTGGTAGCCTGGGAATAGAGAAGCCTCCAGCAGAGACAAGGACCAGCAAAGGGCAGGAGGCAACTTCCAGCACAGAGAGTGCAAGAATGATCAAAGGAGCTGGGCGATCTAGAAAGAAGCCGCCTCAGACACGCTGGTTCTCATTGATGTTTGGTTGGTTGGGTTTGGGTTTTGGTTTTTTTTGAGACAAAGTTTCTTTGCATAGCCTTGGCTGTGCTGAAACTTGCTCTGCAGAACAGGCTAGCTTCAAACTCACAGAGCTCTGCCTGCCTCTACTTACCGAGTGCTGGGATTAAAAGTGCGTGCCACTATGCCAGCTCTGAGGACCACATTGTTTCTTGATGAGGGCTCCTGTATTCCAGTTCCTTGCTATTTATCCATAAAGGCATTTGAAAGTTGTGTTGGAGAGAAATGGGGCCACTAAGAAGTGTCCCTTCTCCTCAGATTTACCTTTAATTTTTTTTTTAAAATATCCGTGTGTGTGTGTGTGTGCGCGCGCGCACAAGCAGGCATGTGAAATCAAAGGATGCCTCAGCTGTGGGCTCTTGCTTCCACTGTGTTTAAGACAGGGTCTCTCTTATTTGTTGGCCGTGTGCACCAGGCTAGTTGGCCCGAATCTAAGGATGCTCCTGTCTCGGCCCTCTCCCCTCCTGGTAGGAGGGCTGGGATCACAGAGCTGAGCCCACAGCCTCTGGCTTTATCTGTGTCCCAGGGACCCAACGTTTGCACAGCAAGCAGGTTACCCACTGACTGTCTCCCTAGCCTGAATTCCTGTTTTGCTTCATACCTTGAATCTTTTCAGAGAATAACTTGAGGCAGAGGTGAGAGGAGAAGAATTGCCAGGTCCTCTGTCAGCCACAGAGGTAGTGAAGAGCAGGATGGCTTGGGCAGAGAAACTGGATTTGAGAGCTGAACAGAAAACAGAGCCCTTATTTTACAAAAAGGGCTGAGAACTTACTGGTGTCTAGTTTCTAGCAAATCTGCTAAAGAATGCAGATTGATCCCTCACTTTTTTCTACCAACGTTTTATTATGAGAAATTTTAAATATTGCCAAGAAGTTACCTCCCTTTGTTTTTATAAACTTTTAGTTGTCTTATTTGAAATTTTATTTATTCTCATTTTGTGCGCATGAGTGTTTTTGGTTTTTGTTTTGTTTTGTTTTGTTTTGCCAACACAGATGTTTGTGTACCTCGTGTGTGCAGTGCTCACGGAGGACAGAAGAGGGCATCAGGTCTCCCTAGAAATGGAGTTGAAGGTGGTTGTGAGGCACCATGAGAGTGCAGGGAACAGGTGCTCATCAGGAAGAGCAGCTGATGTTCTTAACCACAGACCCATCTTTCCAGCCCCTTTAATTATCTTAAAACATAAAAAATAAAGTAAGAGTTTGAGACCTAGATGTTTGTGATCCAGGGCTGGGCAGAGGTTAAACCAGAAACTGTGGTTAAGAAATAAATATGAGAAAGACATATTTTGAGGAAAATATGAGTTATATGAATATATGAATTTTGTTCTTCTAAATCTTTCATAACAGACATCAAATACCTTGATTTTTTTTTTTTTTAGCATTCTCCTTCTCTCTCTCCAAATTTAAGATAGCACATCGGGCATTCAGTAAAGAGAAAAGACAGGAGGGAGAAAAGCAGACCTATGCTTTTCTTTTACTCATTCATTCATTCATTGCAACAGGGTCGTGTTATGTAGCCCAGGCCACCCTCCAATTCTCAATCCTCCTGCCTCAGCAGGAATGCAGAATTTACAAATGCAGAATTACAAATGTCTTATTTTTAAGACATCGCTCTATCACTCCTTTTTGTAGAACCCTCCAATAGTGTCCCCTCATACTTAGGTAACATCCAGCTCTCCACTGGAGGTGGTCACAGCCCTGTGTGGTGGGGTGTGCGTGGGTCATATCTGTTGCCCACTGTCCTCTGCGGTTTCCGGTTTCCGTGTTGCTTGAGAATGCCTCCCTCTGATCCTCGGGACCTTAGTGAGAGTGCCCCTGGCATTTGTCACCTTTTGAGGCCCTGTCTCTGTCAATTGGACACATCCTCCCCTGGAAACCCCAGAAGGGCCAGAATTTGTTGTTGTTGTTGTGGTGTTCATGGTTATGTTCCTGGTTGGCAAAAGATGAGCAATTAACAGACATTATTGAACTGACTAGATAACTAATGACACAAACACACTTATCTCTCTCCCACCAGGCTTGTGAAACCGACGGTAAAATACTAGAAGTCCCACTCAGGCAATCAATATTTTATGGGTGAAGGGTGATCTGGCAATCAGTGAGCTCTTATCTTCACAGTGTTTCTACGCTGCACCCGCTGGACGTGAGGTCGGTTTTGGCCACACATCTCAAGGAAAATACACAAAATTTCACTCCCTCAAAATTTCCCTCGTGCCTCTTTGTCGCCTCCTCCACCATCTAGAAGTAACTGATTCCTCTTACTTGGGTGTTAATGGTTCCTGCATGGTCGTAGAAATGCATTTACGTAGCATACGCTCTCTTTGTCTGCCCTTTCTTCTGCTGTGTTATGTCTGTGAGATTCATTGTTGCTGCTGAGTGTGCGAAGAGGTCATTTCTTTTTACTTCAAGGAGGCATCCATTGTCTGAATATTACTGTATGTTTATCCATGCTCTCACTGATGGACATTCAGGTTGCTTTTGTTTTGGGGCCCTTTCGACTCAAGCAGCTGTGGATATGCTTATAGAGTCTGCCTCATTTTACTCCTAAGTATTTGGCTTGAAATAGAAAATCCTCCTGTGTTCACATGCAGAGAGAGGTATGGCAAAGTGACAGGGGCTCAGTGACAGGCCGTGTGTGTCCATTTGTAAGCATTACTGCCAGGGGATGATTTACCTTATGTTATGGGGAAGGATAGCACTTGTAAAATGAACACCTATGCAAATCAGGGGAGTCCTCAGGTATTTCTTAAATGTGTCTGAGGACCTCAAAAGAGACCAAGTACAATGCCTTCCCCCCTCAGCGTTCTGTTCCTCTCCTCCTTGCTCAGCTTCCCGGTCTCAGTAAGAGTGGACTCTAACCAGCCCCTGAACGTTACACTGCTGAGGTGTTAAAACATTCATGAGAAAGGGTCTTGTTCAGAGCCTGATAAAATATTTATGCGTTTCCATGGGGCATCGGTTTCCGTCTAGATTTCTCAAGGCGTTTTTCTGAGCTGTTTGTCATAATCATGAGGTACACAGACAGAGGATACAGCCCCAGGCAGCCCCGGGTTACTAAGACCAACCTTAGAGCACGTTGCTTTCTGGGGATGGAGATAATGAGCACACAGACAAATGGAAGCTCTCGGTGTGTTCACACCAAGCATGTGCTGCTGAGATGGCTTAAGAGGGAAAGGGCTCGTAATGTGGGACACTCACAGATGTGATCCAGAGGGGACAGCGAAAAGAATGTGCTAGAATGAAGAGGGATTGATTAAAGGGGGACGCGTACATTTCAAATGAAAGAATGAAGGGATCTGTCTTGTAAAAGGCTTCATTCCTCTGATTCTGTCATGGACAGAGCCCGCACCAGCTATGCCCAATGCCACGATTAAATTATTACTTCCTGAGGAGCTATGGGTGGTAGGAGGGGAATGGAGGTGGGGGGGGTGCTCTTGTGAAAGATTTCCATACGAGAAATAAGTCGAAGGAAGGAGTAGCTTTGGAATAGAGTTCTGAAGGAGTGATGGCTCTCTGACCAGCAGCTACAGGGTAGAGGGTGTTTCCAGGGGCAAATTTATACTCTGAAATTATAATGAGATCAGGTATTAATATAATCAGGACCAAAGTGCCAGTGTGGTTTCATTAAGGTACAAAGAGGGTGAGGGGGATGGGTGGCCAGGTTTTGGTAAGAGATAAAACTGGTGGGTGACACACACCTTTAATCCCAGCACCAAGGAAGCAGAGGCAGGAGGATCTCTGTGTGTTCAAGGCCAGCCTGAGCTACATAGAGAGTTCCAGGACAGCCAAACTACATAGTGAGTCTCTGTCTGAGGTAGATAGATAGATGATAGATAGATGTATGATAGATAGATAGATAGATGATAGATAGATAGATAGATAGATAGATAGATAGATAGATAGATAGAT
>NW_026596064.1:16361377-16362596 GCF_907164565.1 Psammomys obesus
GATAGATAGATAGATAGATAGATAGATAGATAGATAGATAGATAGATGATAGATAGGTGATTGATAAATGATAGATAAATAGATCGATAGAAAGATAGGCAGATAGATAGATAGCAGGCCAGCCTGAAAGCTAAAGGTCAGGGCATTGGTTGGACTTTAGTCTGTTTGCCATAGGTATCCATGTAACTTTTGGGCAGAGATTGAGTCAGATTTTAAGCCGTTCTTGGGATGTGCACCCAACATAGGCAAAACCTTGAGATATGGCCGTAGAAAGTACTTCCAGGCTATCCTACCATGTCCTGTCCAGTCTAGAAGCGCAGTGCGATCTAATCTAAGGAGGGTAGCAACAGGAGAATAGCCTCAATGTATTCCAAACACGACCAGAAACAGGTCTCACTACCCACCCTACTGCCCCTGACCAACTCAAATGTTCCCGATCAAACAGAATTAAGAGGCTGCGTACCGATTTTCTGCTCTCTATCATAACTCCTTCCCTTCGGTGGGGGCAACTGAGGTCTAAATACCTTTCATCCCCGGGACCCAAATCTGGGCCAGCATACTTCAGGGGAGGGTTAGTAAGTATGGTGGTTCCAATGAAAATGGCCCCCATAGGCTCATAGGAGGTGTGGCCTTGCTAGAGGAAGGTCTCTGGGGTGGGTTTTGAGGTCTTCGATGCTCAAGCCAGGCCCACTGTATCCCTGTTCTTCCTGCTGCCTGCCGATATAGAACTCTCGGCAACTTGTCCAACACCATGTCTGCCTGTGTGCACCATGCTTCCTGCTACGATGATGACAATGGACTTAACCCCTGAACTGTAAGCCAGCCTTCATTAAGTGCCTTTCCTTTATAAGAGTTGCCATGGTCATGGCGTCGCTTCACAGCAACAAAACCCTAAGACAGTAAGCAACAAAAGATTACACAACGGGACTGCCAAAACATCTTCCCGGACCCCCAGACAGGGACCGTGGAGACAGTTAGCAATGTGGAACTGAAGGCACATGATGGCCCATGGACAGGGATGCCAGCTACCTTCCATGTGTGTTTTACTTTCAAGCCACAGGTTCTTATCCAAAATTGACCATACTTCTTAACAAACTGGGATGTTGATTTTTTTTTAACCTTAAATGAACATCAACCAGACTGCATAGTGAGTCTCTGTCTGATAGAGATAGATAGATAGATAGATAGATAGATAGATAGATAGATAGATAGATAGATA
>NW_026596064.1:16362606-16368407 GCF_907164565.1 Psammomys obesus
ATAGATAGATAGATAGATAGATAGATAGATAGATAGATAGATAGATATGATAGATAGGTGATAGATGATAGATAGGCATGATAGCCTTCTGCATGTGATGCTGTGATGAGAAAAGTGATTGTAGAAGTGATGGTTCTGGGAAGTCAATCTTGGGACCAGTTGTTAGGATCTTTGGACACTGAGTCATCCTTTAGTGTCTGAGACCTATTGGTTCAGAAACCCCTGCAGATACCAAACTTTTCAGCTGCCCAAGCCTCTCATATGAAACAGCATAACGTTTGCATATAGTCTATACACATCCTCCTGTATACCTCTAGTTGTTTCTGACACCTGTTACAATGTAAATGCTATGCAAATGGTTCTATGCTCTATTGTTTAGGGAATGAGGACAAGGGGAAAAAGCCATGCACAGACACAATTTCCCTTTCCCCAGTATTTTCAGTGTATGCTCAGTAGAATCCACAGATGCAGAACCGGAAGACAGAGAACGCTGGCTGTATGAAGACTAGCCAGAAGCTCTGGGGTGAGAGCATTTCTTGGAGTGAGGACTGAAAATAGCATAGGAAGGTCTCAGACAGAAATTTCCATCTGGCTGGTTGGAATTCCTCCCCTGCTATGATGGGATGCCAGGTTTCCAGAGTGACACTGAAGACATCTGACCAAGTGTGCAGGGGGCCTCCCATGGCCGTCCACCTCTGCTGGAACGTCAGGATGTCCATAGGAACTGCCAGCACTCAATCACGGATTCCTGGGGGAAACTGGGAAGATCTTGAGGGAAAAATCAAAAGCAGACATCTTAACTAGGACGAGGGCATGAAGGCGTGGCCTGGGCTGAAGGTATGGTAAGGACTTGAAAACAGTCTAGTAAAATTCCAGATCTTCGTGGATGCTTTTAATCCTTGCACTGGGGAGGCAGGCCAATCTCTGTGAGTTTGAGGCCAGCCTGGTGTACATAATGAGTTCAGGCCAGCCAGGCCTACATAGTGAGACCTTGTCTCCAAAATAAGAAGATGAATGGGAATAGGAAGGGAAAGGGGATGATGAGGAGGAAGAGAAGGAGAAGGAAGAGGAGGAGAAAGAGGAAGAAGAAGGAGAAAAAAGAGGAAGAGATGGAGAAGGAGGAAGAGGAGGAGAAGAAGGAAGAGAAGGAGGAGGAGGAGGAGGAGGAGGAGGAGGAGGAGGAGGAGGAGAAGCGACCAAGTAAGGGAGGCTAGAGAGATGGTTAAGATGGCTGCCCTTCCAGAGGACCACAGCTTGGTTCCCAGCATCTACATGGTGTCTTCCAACCATCTATAACTCCAGTTTCAGGGGACCAACACCCTCCTCTGACCTCCACAGTCTCTAGGCACGAATATGATACATATATGTACACGCAGACAAAACACTCATTCACATAAAATAAAAATATTTTAAAACAGAAGTGGGAAGACAGAAAAAGTATGGGTTGTGTGGGGTAGGACTGTAGAAGAGAGCTACCCCATACACCTCATCCCTCTTCAACATCCTTAATTGTGGAAGAGACAAACTTAATTCTTCAGAATTTCAGCTTAAACATGCTTTTGAATTTTATATATCTGACACACACACACACACACACACACACACACAAACGCTGAATGAAGATCCTGAAAATGTCCAACAGAATGAAACCATGTTGCAAACCCGAGCCAGGTATGGTATTTGTAGGGCCATCGCCCAGCTGGTGCCATTGGCTAGTTCCATTGGCCAGTGCCATTCTGGGAGTGACAATGACAAGGACGGTTCCCGGTGATACTCAAACCATGTTCCACAAAAAGCAGTCACAGACCAGTTCGAGCCTGGGCAGCCGCTTCTTTCCACAGCTTCACGTGAATTCCTGCAGAGGCTGGGCCAGCCAAGGCCGTCTGTAGTTGGGGTGGTGGGATTGTCACAGATGAAAGGCCAGGCTGTTCTCACTCCTGCCTTTGCTGGCTGCACTGGGACTCTGGCAGCCCCCTGGGAGGCTCCGGGGCTGAGGCTCTGGAGAAGTAGATACGATTATCATCTCACAACCACTTGTCTTGTCCAGTAGCCCTGTGGATTCTGCGCTTTAATTGAGCTTCTGTTGAGTGACACATGGTGAGTCCTCTTGCCAGGAGAAGTTCCTTTGTCTGATAGGATCAATTAAAAGTGCATGCCAGAAAACCACATGCCCAACTGAGCACTGGGGGTGGGGGGGGGGGGGGCTGGTCTTACTTGCAATTATAACATTTCAGAGCCTTAAGAAATTTCAGCCTCGTTGAATTTTTAAATTATAGAATGAATACTCACACTGTAACAAGCCCAGTAAGAAAGTGGTAATGAGAACATGCTACTGAACCTAAACATTCCCTATTTCCCTCATTTTGGGGAGTGTGTCGGCGGTTCAGTGTAGATGCTCTTTTTTATCCCAAACCGGTGTGGAATTATTTTTGTCTTTATGTGTAAGCAGAAGCATAACAGACCAGCCACGGTGCTGTTTCATTTTACTTACCATATTGTTCACATATTCTAGCTTAACACATACAAATAACCCAATTTAACATTAATAGAAAAATTTCACAAGGTCTCCATTGATAACTGTTCATGTTTACCCCCAATTTCTTTTTTACATAACAAACTAGGCTGCAATCGGCACCCTTTCTGTGTTTATCCATACAGTTTGGGGAGTTTTTGTTTACTATTTATTTTTCAGCAGGGCTATAGGTTGCTCTATCTCTGAGCTATTTCTCTAGTCCCCACACATTCTAATTTCCATTTCTGTGGGAGAGAGTTCCCAGACTGACATTTCTGGGCCAAAGGGAACACACACAATTATAATTCCGCAGCATGAACTAAGCGATCCCCTCCTTCCCTTTGTCTTTCTCCCCCAACCTTCCTGCAGAGAGGTCTGTGGGCTTCGGCAGGAGAGCCCACAGGGAGATTCTCTGCCAAGCACTGGAATATACCAGCTCAGCGGGGAAGGGCTCTGCAGGATTTTGGTGGCATTGTACCTCTCTTGCTTTGGGTTGGCCAGACTGTGTATAATTCCCCTTGCTCATTTGTTCCATGCTGTGGAAAAGAATCAGCCATGGCCTTCATCTTGGGTGAGAGCGTGTGAGAGACAGTGTGCTAGGGAGGGCTGGGCTTTCAACACCAAGTTTCTCTGCTCCCCAACAAAGCTGGATCTGCTGTGTAGTTGTGCCCTTTCTTTAATAGTTTTGTTGAGAAAGGTCCTTCCATTCCTGTCTCAGTCTTCTTCCGCTTTAAGGACTTAGGGAGCTTTATAAGTATATAGTCAATCAACTGTACCTCATTATTTGACCCGAGGATAATTACATGTGAAGGTAGGGAATCTTTGGAGCTTAACGATCAGTGCCAAGCAACAGATGCGAACACTTTTAAACAAATGATTTATTTTGTGAACCCTGGAGTTAGGAATGAGCTTTTCAATAGGATTTGGCTCCCATTCTTGGTTTTGCTCTTGTTGCACCTTGAACCTTGGTCTTATCGGGCCAAGTTGGAAGAGTGGGGTTCCCCACCACTCTAGAGGTGGATAAAACAACAGAGGAGCATTGAAGTACGCTGGTGAGCACAAACAAGTGAAATCTAGTTAACTAGCAAGACAGCAAGAGTCTTAAACTCTCAGTGTGAATGCGGGCCTGTGAGCTAGCAGACGTATTATGGGAATCCGTGATTCTAAACCTCATCAGGAGCGCCAGTGGGATTCTGCGCTTAAAATACAAATGTCGAATTATGTCCTTTCCCAGGCAGTGTCTGGCCTGCTTCTGTAGGCTGTAGTTTGGGCTTAGCAGCTTCAGAGTGGATTTCATATCCCAGATTGGATGCTAAAACAAGAGAAACAGAGTAGAAGTTTTTACAGCTCATTTCCAAGAAGAAATGCTTCAAGTTCGCCTGCACGCACACGTACCGCAAATGAACATTAGCTTTTACATTAATATGTACTTATATCAACCTTTCATTTTCAACTATGTATTTGATAATAATGATAATAAAATTGGTACATTTAGGTGTGTCTTCTATAACTTAAAAAGTCTATTATGTATCTTAGCTGTTGTAGTTGATACTAAGAGTGGTCCATATTCTATAGTATTTGTACTGTCATTTGTACTCATGGAGTAAATGTTATCTTTGTTTTTTAATTACATTCTGTGTGAGTGTGTGCGCGTGCGCGTATGCGCGCTCACGTACATACCACAGTGCTCATGTGAAGTTCAGAGGACAACTCGAGGGACTTGTCTACCTCCTTTTCCAATGTGGGACCCAGGGATCCAACTCAGGACATCAGGCTTAGCAACAGCGTTCTTACACGTTTTACCCACCTCACCTGCCCGAAAGAGTTATCTTTAAATTGTTTTGTCTTGTCAATATAAACACCAAAATAATCATCATCATCATCATCATCATCATCATCATCTCTTCGGGTATTAAGCATCTGCTTCTGGCAGTCACGGCTAACTCAGTAGACTACTGCCCCCACGGAGAAAAAAAATCTAGAAAAGCTATATTTAAAAAAAAAAAAATTCAAAGTCATAGAAGACATACTAAGGCAGGTAAGAATTTAAGAGCTGAGACACGCCCCCCCTCAAAGGAGAGAGACTCATGAGTGCCTCACAAGCCAAACTCTTCGCGGAAGCCACTTGCCCAAACAGCAAAGCAGCTGCTAGAAGTCTCAGAAGCCGGGCGGAATGTTGTGCTCCCCGATAGGACTGAGAAGAAAGCAATGGCATGTGAACTGGACCCGGGAGACCACAGTCATGAAAGAAAAGAGGCACAGTGAAATCAGCCTTGTGATCTATAAAACAGATGCCCTTCAGCCATCTGCCGACCTGTAAGTGACACAGACAGAAGGGTTTTTTAAAAAAAAAAATCAAGCAGGGGAAAGTGCTTTTTTAAAAGCTGAGGGGAGTGGAGCAATTGTTCAATGGTTAAGAGTATTGCTTTTCCTGAGGACGAGAATTCAGTTCCTAGCACCCACATCAGGTGGCTCACAATCACCTGTAACCTCGGCTCCAGGGAGGGATCAGATGTGTCTGGCCATATAAAAAGATTTAATTTGGGGTTCACAGTTCCGGAAGGTTAGAGTCTATGACCTTTATGGCAGGGAAGATGGCAGCAGAACAGTAGCTGAGATCTTACATCTTACCCATTAGCATGAGACAGACACAGAGAGAGAGCTGCGTGGGAATAAAGTAGGCTTTTGAAACCTCAAAGCCCACACCCAGTGACACAACTCCTCCAACAAGGCCACACCTTACAATCCTTCCCAAGCAGTTCCATTAGCTGGAGATCAACCACTCAAATACATGAGCGCAGAGAGGCCATTCTCATTTAAACCGCGACACTTTTTAGATACAAATGGAACAGACTTTAAGCTAGAACATACCTTGCATTGTATCATACCACAAAGACTCAATACATTTAAAAAGATTGAAGTTGTACAGAACATGATCTCGAACACGGTAAAAATTCAGAAATCAATAAGAGAAATCCTCAAGCACTTGAGAACAAAATAACATGCTGCAGACTAACTCAGGAGTCAAAGAATTCATCAGGGGCTGGGGAGATGGCTCAGTAGGTACTGCGTCTACCACGCAAGCACGAAGACCTGGCTTAGGACCTACAGGAAAGTCAGGCGTGACAGTGTGTCTCTGTAACTCTAGCAGTGGGGTATGAGGACCTGGAAGATCCCTGGAGCTTGCTAGCCAGGCAATCCAACCAGTAAGTAAGTGCTGGGTTTATTTTGCTTCAAAAAAAAAGAAGAAGAAGAAGAAGAAGAAGAAGAAGAAGAAGAAGAAGAAGAA
>NW_026596064.1:16368417-16377839 GCF_907164565.1 Psammomys obesus
AAGAAGAAGAAGAAGAAGAAGAAGAAGAAGAAGAAGAAGAAGAAGAAGAAGAAGAAGAAGAAGAAGGTGAAGAATAATAGAGGAAGATACTTGATCTTGACTCTCACTCTAAACATGCACTTGAACACGCATGTGCATGCATGTACACAAACTAGCCGGGTGTGATGGAACACACCTTGAGTGCCAGCACTGTGGAGGCAGAAGCAGAGAGTTCAAGGACAGCCTCTCTACATAATGAGTTCCAGGCTGTCAGGGCTACACAGTGAGACCCTGTCTCAGAAAACAAAACAAAAGGAAAAAGAAAAAGTAACTAAAAGTAAAAAAATGAAACAAAGTAAGAGTAAATCGGAAGGGAGACTATTTTCACTGAATGAATGTGGAAAATCACATATCAAATCAGTATCTAGATGGAAGTTTGTAGCAGCAAATGCTGGTGAAAGGAGTCTCACCAGGCAAAGCATACAGTAGTAGTCTCCAAACTCGGGAGGGGGAAGAAGCAAGACTGCTGCGCGTTTTAAGATAAAACTGGACTACCTAGTAAGTTTCTAGCTAGCCTGAACTACAGAGGGAAGAGCCTCCCTAAAAAGTAAATAAATAAACAACAGCAAAAGGAAGCTTCGAATCAATGCCCTCTTTATCAACTATAAGGAAATGAAATTCAGTGTAAGCAGAAGAAAAGGAACAATAAATGTCAAAGCAGCAATTAGTAGAACGGACTTAGAAAGTAGAAGAAATCAATGGAAGCATAGGCAGGCCCCTTGAGAAGATCAGTGGCAAACTATTAGACTGATCAGGAAGAAAACGAGCAGGTCCGAGTTACTTACTAAGAATGAGAAAAGTACCAGGCCTCCTGGTGTCCTCCCACCACAGCAGAGGCAGGCGTGTCTGTGAAGACAGCCTGGTTTACATAGTGAGCTTCAGGCTGGTGAAGGCTACATTGTGAGATCTTGCTCATCAGAGGGCTTTTGGGGTGGGGAGGGAAGGAGGAGAGAGGAGGGAGGAGGGATTGAGAAGTGACATCACTACAGACTTTACAGGAATAAAAGAACAAGGGAACATTCTAAACAGTTGTACTCCGGTAAGTTCATCATTTTAGGTGAACTGATAAAAATTTCTGGAATAGAAGAGAACTTCCCTAATGCAGCAAAGAGAATCTGTACCTGTGTCTGATACCCTGTTTAATGTCAAAGATCAGGCACTTCCCTCCCAGTACCAGGAACAAGACAAGGATGTCCATTTTCATTCTCAGGGCTGAACTGGCGGTCCTACCTACAGCAGTAAAGCAAGAAACAGAAAGGGGAAGGCATCCAGTCAGTAAAGGAAGTAATAAAACTATTTTTCCATATAGACCTGACATCTGTATGAAAACTTCAATGAGACCCACAAAGAACAATGAACAAATAGATGTCATCTCTCTTCTAACTGATAATAGATTCCATTCGGTCCTGTGATAATCCCAGGTGCCATTTGCAGTAACTGATAAGCTGAAAAATTCATGTGAAAGTGCGTAATACTGTCAACCTTGGGGCTTAATGTAGTCAAAGGCAACCTTGGGGCTTAATGTAGCTCAGGGGAGCATGCTTGCTAGCTTCAGGTTTGTAATCCTCCTGCCTTGGCATCTTGAGGGTTGGCATTGCATGCTTACCTGACAAGCCCAGTTTAATGGGGGCTTTTTTCTAAAAGCTGATTGGGAAATGGGGTATTTAAAAAAAAATACAAGAAAATGAACATAAATGAGATTGGACAAGTAAAAAAAAAAAAAAAAAAAAGCCTAATGGGTTGTTAAGCATATGTGTGTGGGTAATTACCTAACATATAAATAGACTACTCCAATTAAAAGATAGATTTAAGATTATCACTAAATTGTTTTAATTGGTAACATCTCTTATCATGAGCTTTATCGTCTGTTTGAACTGTATTTTGTGGGTGGTCACAAAGATAGACTTGCATTATGAGAGCACTATGCAAACTGCTTAATTTAAATGTCTTCACTCCTGGCTTCATCTGAGTTGTGGTTTGATATGAGGATCTTCACTTGGAATAACTAAGTTTGGGGTGCTGTGGTCTCCCCTCAATATTGTGTATTTGATGCTTTTTCCAGGAAAGAGTTCAGAACCTTCCTAAGTATGTCTGAGATCATTTAAGAGTCATGACTTGAATGACAAAAGGATTGATGCTTTTCCTTTAATTGAAAATAGATTTTTTTCACACAATATATTCTGAATACAGTTTCCCTTCCTCAAACTCCCCCCCAGTTTCTCCCCACTTCATCTCCTATGAAGAGCCACACCCTTTCTGTCTCTCAATAGAAGATAAACAGGCATCTAAGAGATAATAAGAAAACAAAAGAGAAGCAAGTTGGATAGGACAAAACAAAGAGAAGAAAAAGAGTCAAAGAAAATGCACACAAGAGACACAAAGAGATGCAGAGACACACGCATACACAGGAACCTCATATACCCAAAGGACCTGTAAGACAACAAACAAACGAACACAAGTACATATGTAAGCCTTGACACAACCTTATGAGACAAAAAACCTCCAAAGACGCCATCAGTTGACTTTGTGCTGGCCATTCACTGAAGGACAAGGAGGCTGCTCTTAAGAATCTCTTGTTCTCTCAGTGAGTCTCTCTTGGAGAAAACTAATTTTTCATTTGCAAATGGTTACCAATTGGAGAATGCTTCTGGATTAGAAACAGGGCTGTGTGCTCTCTTCTCTCAGCTCCAGGACCCCATCTGCAGCCCTGTGCAGCCCCCTGCCTGCTGTCAGTCTCTGTGAGATCACATGAGTGTCGGTTGTTCAGTTGTGTTGGGCCTTGTTTCCTTGGTGACCTCCATCTGTCTGGTTCTCACAACCTCTCAATTGTCTAATTTCTTTCTTTTCTTTTTTTTTTTTTTTTTTTTTGAGGCAGGGTTTTTCTGTGTAGCCCTGGCTGTCCTGAAACTCGCTCTGTAGAGCAGTTTGGCCTCAAACGCAGAGATCTGCCTGCCTCTGCCTTCTGAGTGCTGGGATTAAAGGCGTGCACCACAACACCAGGTTTGTCTAGTTTCTTAATCATACTGCCCTGAAATTGATTTTAGAGAATTACTCCAGTGGCTTAAAGCATGTATGTGTGTTGGGGCTTTGTCGGTGTAGCCTGCAATAAGTTATACAAAGGGTTTAAAATCCTGCATTCCTATGCTGAACTATGGTGCTTGTTGAATGCTTTCCCAGTCAATAACAGCCATCATTACTTGGAACTTGTTTTAGTTCAAGGTCTAGCTAGAAAGAAGTAAAGGGAGAGGGGAGAAGAGGTAGAGGAGAATGAGAAAAGAAAGGGGAGGAAGAGGAGAAGGAGAAGTTCCTGAGTTCTAGCAGGTCTTGTATAGTTTCTTAAGGAAGTAGCTACGGAGTGACTGCTGTGTTGACGGTTTATATTTTCCATCTCTCTCCTCAAAGAGCCCAAGCTGCTCCCACACAAGCGATGTGGATTACACGGCATTGCTGAACCGCAGTTTAGGGAAATCTAATGTCCAGTTGAAACTGTAATTCATGTGAACTCACTTACAAAGATTCATGCCAGAAGGCTTTCTAGGATGCTCCCCTGGGTTCCAACGTCTCAGCACTCAGCACAGCTCCTCTGTGTAGCTGAACAGAGCAACCCTCACGCAGCTGTGTGACATCCTCGTAAATGCCCTTCAGCCTGTGATCTGAGCACTGAGAGGGACCAGGGTCTCTGCTGCAGCGGGTAAAACCTGGGCTGTCCAAACCCCAGATCCAAAGCTGCCAACTTAACCATTCATTCCGTCTGGTCCTGCTGCTGCCAGAGGCTTGATCTGTTATGACTGTTGAGCCAACGAGAAATGGCGTCGGGTACCTCGTAGCACTTTTATTCAGAGGGCAGCTGAGTGTAATTCATCGTTGGCCGTTAATAGTTCTCAAATGAGAATTTTATTGCATGTTAATGAGCACTAATTGACATTTGTTGACTGGCTTTTATGGAAATGGTGCATATATCGTTTGCACGATAGTATCTAAGTGCTACTAGGTGCCAATGCGACTCTGAGAAGTTAGCGAGGGTTCTTGAATGGTGCTTTTTGTTTTTGTCAGTCTGTGGAATATTAAAGGGTATCCAGGATCCAAGTGTGAGGCAGCAGAGATGCACAGGCCGGTTTTGTGGTTGTGCCAGCAACACACTTCAGGGTAGGTCTCTGAAATCATGAGTGGTGCCCAATAGTAATGCAAGCAATATTCCAGCTCATGAATCTTTAGGTCATATGCTGACCTACTGTGTGTAACAGGCGCGGTGTGCGAGCTCCTTGAGTAGCATTGTGTCGGCTGTTCCCTCTCTCACCACAGTGATTGGCAGATGACGATAACCAATGTTCACTGACTTAAACAATACGCTCTCTGCTGGTGTGAGGTCCAGCGCAGAGATCATTGCTCTTCATGTTAGAAGAAACGGGAATGATTCAGAACCTGGGTGCTGTTAGGAAATTTAGAGAAACAACATGGGGGAGGGTGGATAACCTTGGCTACGAGTGTGCTGGCGTTCCACAGAAGGACGTCGCCACTTATTGAAGAAGATACAGTGGTCGTCCGTCGGCTGCTTTTGCATATGCCCTGTATGTGGTATCATTTAACCACTGGCCATGCCTTAGACACAGATTCCTCTTTCACGGAGCAGGCAGCTAAGAACTGGAGAAGTCCTGACACCGCTATCAGAGTGCTATGAAGCTGGGACTCAAACTCAGGCTTTGTCTAGTGCACTGTGCGTACTGTATCCCAGCATTGGACAGGGGAGGCTGAGCTCCACACGCTAGTGGAGGGGTAAGTTGGTCCCCAGGGACACTATGATATTCTCTTCATTCAGATGACCCACTGTGTTTAACATTCCTACAGCCTACGGGACTAGAGGGATGACTCAGAACTTACAAACACTTGCTGCTCTGACAGAAGACCTGAGTTCAGTTCCCAGCACTCACATGACAGCTCACAGTGGTGTGTAACTCCAGAACAAGGGCATCTGATGCCCTCTTCTGGCCTCTGTGGGCACTGCATCTATGTGGCGCATATACCTATAATCCAGGCAAAAGCACTCACTAAATAAATAAATAAATAAATAAAATAGACAAAATAAAAATAAACAGACCTAAAAAATAAAAACAAAAGATTCCTATTGCTTATAAACACTTTTACTGGAACTTTTGGGAATCCAAGCTAGCATCTAGTCTGTTTCCCCATAACTCCGTCTACCAAGCAGCCTGAACATTGCAAGCAGTGGGGTAAAAAGATAAGTCAAGGTTTAGTCAAAGCAAAGATACTTGTAAATGTGAAACTAAAAGACTGTGAGCTATTTCCTAGAGTACCCAGCAAAAACATTCTTGAGTCTCTAAGCGCCTCAAGGGAGAGCTAGGAGGACCAGAGGGGCAGAGGTTTGGAAACACAGAGATCAAAGAGGAGGGGTAAAGTTCAAGAATGCAGAGTCTCAAAGCTTTGGATCTCAAAGCTTTGTACCCTCCAAGGTCCACAGCTGGTGAGTCAAATCCACTCGCCTCTCCCACCCATCTGCTGCTGAGAGACACTGGGATTCTGCCCTGCTGTTAAAATACCCTCCCCAAAGACGGGGGAAATTGGAGGGCAGCTGTTCTGCGGGCTTCTGCGTCAGGATCTGCCCACCCCATACCCTACACCCTCACCCCCCCCAGTTCCCCTAGGACTCCCAACTCCCCCACCTCTCCTCCACCCCCCCACCTCCCCCCATCTCCCCCCGCTTCTCCCCCACCCCTAGCACAGACACTGTCGGGTGGGGGTGGGGGAAAAGGGGACTGATGATTTAGAAACTGGGAATGTGGAACTGTAGAATTCCTGTAGAAACTTTAGGAAGAAGTTTTCCTCTCTTTTTTCATAGGTCAATTCAAGTGGAGAGAGAGTGAGTGTTCCCGTGCGTGGTCGTGTGGTGTGTGTGTGTGTGTGTGTGTGTGTGTGTGTGTGTGTGTGTGTCCCAGCCTGCTAGGGAGGTGTTCTACCGTTGACACACACTGACCAGTCTCCAGTGACTTTGTCATCACCAACACTGCTCTTGCTCTATGTGACAAGCTATAATAATTCCATGGTGGGAACAGACTTAGAGTTTGGTTTTTAGGCTCATCAGGAAAATACGACCTACCTCATTTGAGATTTCTCCATAACCTCTCTGACCTTCGCATTTCCTGCTCTTCCTTTTCCTTCATCAATTTCAATAGGTTTGAAGACAATGTCTCATTTGTGTGTTGCATCTACTGGTTACTGTTTAACACCCCCACTGAAATGCAATTACTCTGGATCTTCATTTTGTTCAGTTCTGTTTTCCAGGTGTCTCAGACGGAGCCCGCCATGTTGTTACAGCTCAGAAAGAGTTGTTCAGTTGTATCCATACAGCAGCAACAGCATCAGAGAAAGAGAGAGAGAAAGAGAGAGAAAGAGGAGAGGGAGAGGAGGAGGGAGGGAGAGAGGGAGAGAGAGAAGGGGGGAGAGAGAGAGATCTGTGTGAACATCCATACCCTTGTTTCCTATGCCTAGAGCTCCATCATGATTTAAGTTTGTTTGTCTGTTACGCTTTCCTACAATAGTGCTGGGAACCACACCCAGAGCCCAGAACATACCGGACAATTCTGTTACCCCTGAACTGAGTTCCCAGGCCTGTCATGATTTCATTTTATTCTTAGTAAGGGAATCCTACTCAATTAGAAGTGAGAACACAATTCAAGGTGATTGTGTTTGAGAAATATATATATATATATATAATACATATATATATATAATACATATATATATAATACATATATATGTATTATATATATATATATATATATATAATACATGTGATTGTCTAATGCATATATGCTTATAGGCATAACTTTAAAAGTAATGAACCTTTCCCCCATTATTGTGATTTTTTCCCTTTGGGGAGACTATTTCTGTTCACCCCAGGAAAGAAGGGCAATACTGATCCAGTTAATACTTCCATCTAAGTCCAGTGTGGGAAACAGTGAGCCCCTCAGCTACTTACAGAATGTGAGCCAGGGTTACCTCCAGGAGCATGGTGATGTGGGTGTCACAGGTAGCAACTCACGAAAGCTGCATCCTGAAGCTCCCTCCCCAACCTTTGGGCAACCACGTTTGCTGCTTATATAACTTTAGGGGCAGGCTTCTGAGTCTTTTCTCCTGCAGTGAGTCTTGTAAGTTTCTTGAGCTCCCTGCTTCTAAGTTTGTTGTGTGTTCATGAGCCTAAGACTCTCCTTCTCCCTCCACGTTTTAATCTGGAGGAAATAGACACACGATTAAATTTACCTTGATCACCTTTTTAGATTTCTTTGCTTGGGTCCACGTTTACATCTGGTATTATTTTACTTCAGCACAAAGACTTTGCTCTGGCAATTCTTGTTGTTTTATGAGAAACGGTTTCTCTGTGTAGACCTGGCTGTCCTGGAACTCACTCTATAGGCCAAGCTGGCCCTGAACCCACCTGCTTCTGTCTCCCAAATGCTGGGATTAAAGACCTGTGCCACCACTGTCTGGCTTAGTATTTTTTATATAGGTTTTTATTAATTCTTGAGAATTTTATGTATGCACTGATCACATCAACTTTCATTCCTTCCCCTAACTCCTGCAAGATCTGCCCCAACTTCCAACTTTATGTCCTCATGTACACACACAAACAGATGATAGATGGATGGATGGATGGATGGATGGATGGATGGATGGATGGACGGATCTATCCCAGTAAGTCCACTTTCTGCTGCCCATATACACTTGGGCATAGGGACATCCATTGGATCATACCTTTGAAAAAAACAACCGGCTCTCCTTCCTCCTTCCTCACCTGTATATAGTAGTACCTCATTCTCATATTTTCTGGGCCTGAAATTTTTTAAACAGATTATTTCTTTCAAATTGTTTTCCCCCCCCTCCCCTTGGAACACCAGTTACGTGTGTGCTGCCGCACCGGCTGTCACACACATCACTATGCTCGTTTTTATTAACTGTTTTTCTTCTCCGCTTCATCTTGAGTGGTTTCTCTTGCTAAGTCTCCAAGTTAACCGGCCCTTCTTTCTAAAGTATTTAATCTCGCGTATTTTGTTTCAGAGATTCTATTTCTATCTGAGGGAGTTCTGTTCAGCTCTTCTTTGTATCTTTGTTTCCTGAGCCTTCTCAGGTTTTGCTCTGTGATGTGGAACCTTTGCGGTGCTTAACAGGTGCTTTAAGGTCTGTGCGAGCTAGCTGCCTCATTTCTGTTATCTGTTTCCATCGGACTATATTTTAAATTTTTATATTCGTGAGTCATGTTTATTTTTTTTATCATTAAATGCCTGGCATGTTTATTGGATGTTGCATGTGTTTGTGGGTGTGTACTCGCGTGTATGTGCACGTGAGGGGCCACATGAATAAATAAATGTGAGTGCATGCACGTGGAGAGGCCAGAGGTTGAAGTCGCATGTCTCCTCCAATTGTCTCCCGCTTTACTGTTTGAGACAGAGTCTTTCCTTAACCATCTGCTCCCTGATCCTGCTACCCTGTCTGGATAGCCCTGTCTCCACCTGCTCAGTGCTGAGATTATAAGTGCTCATGGCTGGGGCTGGAGAGATGGCTCAGGGGTTAAGAGCACTGGCTGCTCTTCCCCAGGACCCGGGTTCAATTCCCAGGACCCACATGGCAACTCACAGCTGTCTCTAACTCAAGTTCCAGGGAATGTGAGTACCTCACACAGACATACACGCTAGGCCAAACACCAAAAAATGCCCATAAAAAGGAATGCATAAATAAATAAGTGTGCATTGCCATGTTTGGCTTTTTTTTTTTTCTTTTTAAACATGGGTGCTGGGGATTGAACCCAGGTTTATACTAGCGCTGCAGGTATTTTACCAGCTCCTGGGTGATAGACAGTCGAAATTTTGTTTTTAGATCCTGCTGTGTTGCTAAAAAGAAATTGGGTTGTGTTGTTGAAAGAGTTGAATTTGTTGTGAATCCCTCCAGTCCTTAGTAGGCTTTTTTTTTTTTTCTTTTTAGCATTGTTAGGGCAACCCCCAGCACCCTTTGGACTTGGGTTCATTTAACTGTTAAGGGGTGACTCTCCTGAAGATTCGATTCCGTGTTCTGCCTGTCACGAGCCTCTCCACTCCAGCAGCTCCAGGGATTGCCCTGCCGCTGCCCTGTCCCTGGACACTTCTTCAGCTTCAAGGAGATGGAGTTCTCTCACTTGTGCGAAGGCCCGAGCTCAGAAAGACTCAGGCTTCCTCAGATTCCCTAAGCTCTTCCTCGGTCCTGTGCACTTTCTCTTGTCCATTAATCTATCTTACAAATTACAGCCACTGAGAACCCCTAAACTCCCACCCTTTTCTTTTCTTTTCTTTTCTTTTCTTTTCTTTTCTTTTCTTTTCTTTTCTTTTCTTTTCTTTTCT
>NW_026596064.1:16377849-16392655 GCF_907164565.1 Psammomys obesus
CTTTTCTTTTCTTTTCTTTTCTTTTCTTTTCTTTTCTTTTCTTTTCTGTCTCTTCTTCCCTGCCCCCACCTCTCTCTTTCTTACTTCAGCAAGACATCTAGTTTCTGTTTAGTTTGGTTTTCCCTCTTTGTACCTCAGCCCAGAATCTGCCTTCAGGCAGAGTGTCTCTTAGGAGCCAAAGTCCTATGATCTGTTGCCCAATGTCTGAGGGAAATTTTTTTTTTTCGCTTCATATGTTTTGTCTGATTTTTAAGTTGTTTACAGGAGTAAAATAATTCTTGTAAGTGGTTAATTCTTCCGGGCAGTAGCAGAAGTTCTATGAATCACAAAATAACTTGCTAATAGACAGTGGTCATGTGAGCAGAAATAAATAGGATTATTTATATTAAAAATTAAATAAGAAGGTTAATAAACAGGCTATAGGACTATTGAATGTCCCATAAAACACTGTCTTGGAAAAGAATTTTTGCAGTTGTCTGTTAAATGAATGGTAAGCGCATGGCCTTGGGGCTGTTACTGTGTGTAGCCTTAACATAGCTTTATGTGCAGGCATGTGAGGTGGATTTGCTTTACCGAGGGCTTGTCAGACTTTACTGCCCGAGCCTTGCGTTCTAACTCTACCTTATGTCCTGATGTTCTCCATTATCCCCTCTGACTGACCCTCCTGCGCCCTCGGTAAACTCTATGAACCCTTCAGCAGTCCTCTATTCAATGGCCAAGCCCGTCACTATTTCAGAACACAGCTTAGGAGCTGGAACACATCTGTGGTTGCTCGCTTGTGAATTTCTGTGTCTAAGTGCCATCCTTGGGATTGGATATGGCAATCTAATATTGTAGTACAGAAGGTCCCTGTACTGGGTATTTGTGGACCAGAGGGTTTCTCAAGGCGTGGTTCCCAAAGCTGTGCTTCTCTGGGTCCCCTCCACTAGGTGATGTGTAGGATGTCTTTTCCAGGGAGCCTCAATCTGGCCCATGATGGGGACAGTTGGCAATGACTGCAGACATTGGTGGTTGTTGAAACTGGTAGGAGAGTGCCAGGCACACTGCCAAACATCTTGTCTGCACAGGATGCTCCAGACAGCAAGACATTACCAGGCCGTAAATTTGTGTCTTTGGTTTACCAAAATGATGGGAAAGACAATATAAAAACCACATCCCCTTCCAGACTATCATGATGTAGGCCGCCCCATGACTTGTGACATTGCCCAGTGCTAGAAGACTAAGTAGGGAATGTCTGGAAAGGAGAGAGAGAGAGAGAGAGAGAGAGAGAGAGAGAGAGAGAGAACCTTTTCACTCGTGGTTCCAACAAAATTAGGATGCGAATAGCCATGCCTTGTTTGCTTCTTGATTTTATATTCCGTCATCTGTCCAGACTGCACAAGAATTCAAAGGCTCGAGGGGAGACAGTGGACTTTAGTTTTCCCGTGACTGCTCTGTCATGAAGCTGGTTAATAATTCAGGAACATAGTAGAGGCCAGTGACTGGGCGACACCTGGTGCTGTATTGTCCACGTCTGAGCACACAAACTCTAAAGATGACATTCTGCACCTGTCTCCATTGTTCTGCCTTAATCATGGCTCTAGTGTTCGGTGACTATTGATTAGGAGTAATTAATATTTGTCCAGATTTCCTCCACAAAGAATCCTGTGGCGGGAGCTTTCAAAAGCACAAAGCCAAGAAATGGCACCCTCTTTCGTTCCCTCTGTTAACCCCAAATCTGTTTTCTCTGTTAAAGAATGGATTTTGATAGCTATTCTTCTGCCCTTTGCTATTTCGGAACATGAGCCAGTTCAAGCCAAATTAGAAATGGCTAGTTCAAGCCAAATTAGAATATACAAATTCAGGTTTATAGAGGCAGCTCTGGGGCTGGTTCATGGATCTCAAAGGCAGAGATCCATGAAGTCCCCATTTATGGGGAGGGGAGGGGTGAAGGGGCATGCTCTGGGGGAGAGGAAGCCCCACCCCAGGGCTGGAAAGTTCAAGGTAGAGGGAGGTGTATTCCAGCCATGCCCTGTAGGGACTGAGGGATGCCGGGAGAACCTGGAGACCAGGTCCACTTTGGCAAATGGGTGCCTAGGCTGCTTGTCCTGGATCTGAATCCCAACGGATTGGTTTTAAAAACTAGAGATAAGACCCAAGCGTGTCCAGCCTGTGACCCATGGACCACAGGCGCCACCTTCTTCTCTCTCTCCCTCCCCTTCCTCTCATCCTCATCTTGCTTTGTAGCCAGGCTGGCCAACTCTTGCGCAGCCTCCGGAGCACTGAGATTACAGGAGTCTGCCTTGGCTTCTTTTCAGCTCGCAGTATCCATATTACGAGTATTTTCTGAGAGAAATAACGCCTCCTCATGCAGTTTCTCAGGCCCTCTCCCTGAGACCCGACTAGCCCTTGGCACCTCAGTCATTCTGACAATTTAAAAACCAGTACGAGCTCTGGGCAATCCAGCTGTCTGGACATGGAAGGCTCTTCCACACCCTGAGAGACGAGAGACAACATGGGCACTCCACCCAGAATGACCTAGAACTGAACAGAGCCTAAGTCAGGAGCTGTGTGGAAAGAGCTTAGGACACGAGTTTAGGGGAGAGAAAAGGGGAAGATGCACCGTATGACTAAAAAGTGGATTTTTTTTAAAGAGCTTGACCGTTAAATAGCTCTGGAATGTGCAGAGCTTTTTACCTAGAGATTAGGAAATGAACTTTATCTCTGCTTCGAAAGTATCCATTACAATGAGTTTTAAATATATTTATTAAGATATTTTCTAGTTTAAGGTCCTGTGGTATTTATAAGAATGCACGTGATAGAATGTAGCAGTGTATCATTAAGACAGTGAACACATTTTAAGCCTGTGTGTGCATGTTTGTTAGCTGGTCCAACTGCTTTCCTCCAGGGCCCGGCGTGGGAGCACTTGGAGCACTGATTGCCCTCTGCTGGTGAACCAGAATCAACACACTGTACGACCCGAGACGCCCACTCTTGAGCGTGTGGTACCTACCCACCAGCACCAAGGGGCCAGCTGAAGAATGTCTGGTGTTCAAATACGCCCGATGAAGGAGTCTAGTGAAACAACTCTTCGCTTGTCCTTGAACCCCCTTATCACCCTGGATTTGGAGTCTGGAGGCTGCTCTGAGATGGGGCCTCTGACGGGAAGGTTTGACTTGTTTCTGAGCATTAGTGAAAAGTCAGCTTCCTTGCCTTGGAGTAGCCAAGCCTGAGTAGGTGCCCAGAGAGGAAGCCTGTTGTGGTGACATGGAGCCGGAAATCAACTGCTCTGAATTTTGCGACAGTTTTCCTGGCCGGGAGCTGGATAGGAGACCCCTTCATGATCTTTGCAAGACAACCATTGTAAGTGAGCAGCTACGGACATCAGCGCTACTCAGCGGTGGGGATGGTCGTGGGTCGCGGCGGCGGTAGTGATGGGGATGGTGGAAGGGGAACTGGCTTTGTCAGACAAGCATCGCCCAGCAGCTTTGGAGCTTTCTATAGATCTCTCTCTCCCTCCCATCTCTCTCTCTCTCTCTCTCTCTCTTTCTCTCTCCTCTCTCTGTCTCTGGTTTTTCGAGACAGGTTTCTCTGTGTATCCTTGGCTGTCCTGGAACTCTAGCTGCAGACCAGGCTGGCCTCGAACTAAGACATCCACCTGCCTCTGCTTCCCGAGTGCTGGGATTAAAGGACTGTGCCACCACCACATGGCAGAACCTTCATTCTGAACAGATCCTCTTCTTATTCTTCCTCCAGACCGATTCCCAGCCTGGTAGCACGGACAGCTCTCCACTGTCCCCTGCCCTCTTGGGTGTGGTTTGGACTTTTCTCAGCTGTGGATTACTCCTGGTGCTTTTCTTTCTGGTTTTCACCATTCGCTGCAGGAAGAACAGGTAAGCAGCCTCCTGCCTAGAGTCTTATCTAGGACTGTGAAGCCCAGGGTGCTGCCATCACGTTGGCACCGCCAGCAGCTAGCCAGCGTCCACAGGAACCTTGTCTGCCATACTCTCCACTATGCCTCTAGCATTTAGAAGAGATTGGCATAGGATGGGCGCTCAGGAAACGTGTTTGGTGGTCTTGGAAGGAAGGATGCTTAGATCCAGGTGGTGAATGCTGCCAAGAAAGTAACTGTGAAAAGCCTGTGAATTGGGGTTAGAGAGCTACAAGATTTCTATAATGTAAGCTAGAGCCCGTCAGCAAATGATACAAAGATACATTGTCTCCCATGTGATTTGCTCCCAGTAAACCAGTAGTTGAAAGCATTCAGGGGCAAGTCTTGAAACAAAAGAAACTGGGCTGGGGTTCCTGTCCTCAGCATCACAACACCAGGGGTGGTGATACTTGCCTGTAATCCCAGAGCTGAGGGAGGAAGGTTAGGTCATCCTTAGCTATAGAGAGCTTGATGTAGGCTCCTCCCTCCCAGCCAGTGCGATGGCTCAGTGGGAGGAGCCGTCAAGCCTGATGACCTGATTTTGATCCCTGGGATTCCCACATGGTAGAAGGAAAGAACTTGTTACAAGTTGTCCTCTGATCTACACACACACAAATAAAAATAAGATTTAAACTGCCCACCCCGAAAAAGGAAAGGAAGCCTTAACATGAGAGTTTCAGGACAGCCGGGGCTACTCAGAGAAACCCTGTCTCAAACAAAAAAACAAAAGCAAATAACTGTCTCTGACATGAACTCAGTGGCTGGCTCTTTGACCTCCCCACCCTCGAGGGAGGAGCAGCCTTGAGAGACCACAAAGGAGGACATTGCAGCCAGTCCTGAAGAGACCTGATAAGCTAAGGTCAGATGGAAGGGGAGGAGGCCCTCCCCTATCAGTGGACTTAGAGAGGGACAGGGAGGAGATGAGGGAGAGGGCTACAGCTGGGATACAAAGTAAATAAACTGTAATTAATATAAAAAATAAAAATGTAATAAAAAAAGTAAATAACTAAATAAAATCCCTCACTTGTTGAAGAAAGCACCAACTCTAGAGTACATTTTAAATTTCAGCGACAACATTGTCTGTTGAGGATAAATACCATAGAACACACATCTTGAGATGTTAGACTACAAAAGTGATCTGTGATCCTGGATACGAAGCAGCATGTTTTAATGAGGATTGGCGCTTTAATTGGGAGAGTTAGTAGTTTTGTTAGGATTGGCTAAAGTTAAATATAGTTTAAATGTTATGCTTTCAAGGATGACCTAGTGTTTTTCTTCTGACAAAGACCCATACTTTTTTATATGTTAATTTTCACAATGGGAGAGTTTTCAAACATTGGAGTAAAGATGACTGAAAGGTTAAGAGCTCTGGTTGCTCATCCAGATAACACAGATTTGATTCCTGGCTCCTACATGTCAGCTCACATCCTGCTGTAACTCCAGTTCCACTGACCCAATGCCCTCTCTCTGGCCTCTGAGGGCACCAAGCACACTTGTGGTAGACAGACACGCATGAAGGCAAAACACCCGTACACACATAAAATTAAACTAAATAAACTTAAAAATATCTATCAAGCATTTATACATCCTACTAAAGCAGAAACGCCTGCTGGGTGTGGTGGCTCACGCCTTTAATCCCAGAACTTGGGAGGCAGATGGATTTCTGAGTTCGAGGCCAGCCTGGTCTACAGATCAAGTTCCAGGACAGCCAGGGCTACACAGAGAAACCCTGTCTTGAAAGACAAAAACAGAAAACCAAAAACCAGAAACACCTGTGAGCAGTGCTGAAATAAAAATACCCATATTTCTGTCATTCCACTAAAGATGTTCTGCCTGTCTTCTCTGCAGTGGGAACATGACTTGGCAGAAAGATCATGGGAAGCACTGTAGAGCAAATTACCTTGCATGGTGAAGAAGTTAATGAGATCAGGCATTGAAGATGAAAGAACCCATTCTTTTTTATCTTCTTTTTTAACTTAAACATTTTTAAACTTATTGTTGGTTCTTTGTGAATTTCACATCATGAACCCCAATCCCACTCATCTCCCTCTCCCCACATACCAACCCTCCAGCCTTTAGACCTCTCTCCCAATGGAGGGGGGAAAAATCTCACTGTGGAAGCTGTAGTATGTCACAGTGTCCCACAGTACACACTTTTGTTTATATTTCTTCGCTTGCAAATGTTTTCTTGCAATGACTCGTTGGTCAACGGAGATCCCGTAGTTTTGGATCTGTAGGAACACCCCCCCACCCCTTTGGTGCCCTCCAGAAGTTCATCAATGGGGTAGATGTTGGTGTGGACCAATTCAAAGCCCTGGATCTGAGCCTGAGAGGTATCTGAGCTGGTCAGCACCCTCCTCCCACTTTCATACCCTCTGGGCCAGCTCACCAGCAACCCCCACAGCCAGAGTCAGCTGAAAGAACCCATTTTTACAAGTGCCTCACAGAACAATAAAATTTGTTCAAAGGAGCAACACCACAGTTGGATAATCCACTTCATTTTAGTTCTGAGGGTGTGTGTGTGTGTGTATCTGTGTCTGTGTGTCTGTAAGTGATTACACATAAATGCCACAGGAAGAAAAGTATGTTACTGGAACAAAAACAAAAATGATGTAATGATTAGGTTTAGTTGTATAGGTTGCATTTTTATTTTAAATTAAAATGAATGTAGCCTACAATAGAAAAGCAGTACAGACCTAGAAAATTTGTCCTGACTGCTGCTCGTATAGCCCTCCACCTAAGCATAGCAGACTCCCATTCTTTATAAGAACACATAGAACATTTACCAGGCCTAGGAAGATTCTAAGTTCTATACAAAGTTGTACTGAATTTTTAAAAAAGATTTACTTATTGTATATACAGTGTCCTGCCTGTATATATACAGGCAGGCCAGAAGAGGGCACCTGATATCATTACAGATAGTTGTAAGCCGCCACGTGGTTGCTGGGAATTGAACTGAGGACCTTTAGAAGAGCAGCCAGTGCTCTTAACCTCTGAGCCATCTCTCTAGCCCAGCTGTATTGAATTTAATATGAGGTATGGTGGCTCATCCTTCCAACCTCAGCAAAATAATCCAGAGCCAGAGTAGAACAAGTTTGAGGCTAGCCTGGGCCATATAGCAAGCTCTGGAACAGCTTAGACCCTGTCTGAAAAACAAAACAAATGAAACCAGGAGGAAGGAAGGAAGGAAGGAAGGAAGGAAGGAAGGAAGGAAGGAAGGAAGAAAGAAAGGTTCATACAGAGTATGTTCACTAAATATAATGGGATTAAATTGAACTCATAAAATCCTAAAATACACAGAATCTACTTAGAACACTTTAATAAAAACCATCCTCAGCAGGGCGTGGTGTCACACACCTGTAATTCAAGCACTCAGGGAGGCAGAGGCAGGCGGGATAGCTGGGAGTATCGAGGACTACAAAGCGAGTCCAAGGCTACACAGAGAAAGCCTGTCTCAAAAAACCAAAAATAAATAAATAAAAGACAAAGTAAAAATAGAAAGTCTCTTGGACAGATGGAAAATGAACACGCACCACACACATATGCAACCGCGTGTATGCATGCATTTGTGTCCTGTTATGTCTAGAAAACACCGTTCCCCTGAAATAATCTACCACCACTGGCTTTTATAATATTTCTAACCCCTCTTAGTCATAGACCTCTGAGCCTTGAGAAGAAAGACATGTAGAGCTGAGCACTCTCCACTCTTGTTTTCTGAATGCTGACCCGTTGTGAACCTCTGTGTGAATTGCCAACCACACAAAGAAGCTTCTCTGATGAAGGCTGGGTGGTGTGTTGATCTTTTGGGTATAGCAGTGAGTCATTGGGAGTCATTTTATTGCTATGTTGGTTTAGCGGAATAATAGTAGTAGCTTTTCCCCAGTGACCCACGACCTATCTAGCCGTAGGTTCTGACCGTCTCAGGGATAGGCTCTGTCTCATAGAGTGGGCCTCAGGTCCTCTTTTTCCTAAAGCGATTGGTTATACTCATAGCATTTGTGCCACCGTTGCACAAGGGAGCATGTCTTGTCATAAAGGTCAGTATTGCAGCTCACAGAATTCATAGTTAGGTGAGCTTGATAATTGCTTTCTCCCATGGTAGCATGAACTCCCAGCACCATGAAAGGTAACCAGTTAGCATAAAGCTTATAGTTAAGTACCAGTTAGATTTCTCCATGTTCAGTGGTTCAAATAAATGATGTCTTTAGCAATGGGGGCCCTTAAAAAGTACTTACTTCTAAAAAACAAACAAGCAAACAAAATTAAGATGACTTCATTCTTAGATAATCTGATTATATAGCATAGTCAAAGCAATCTATGTTTAAAACCAACTCAATTACAGTTACATTTCCCTCTTTACATATATCGGCAAGCTGATTTATATGAAGTACCTAGAACACCCAACACAGATTTCAAAAGGCATAAAATCACTAGGAACCATCTGATTTCAGGACTTACTACAAAAACACACGGTAATAACGTCAGTCTGGGACTGGCAAAGACAGACGTGTATTTGTTGTTCTCCAGATTTCAGCAGGGGCCTGGATTTCAGCTTCTAGAAGGAAAACGGGTTTCCATTTTTCTCGGGAGCTGCTTAGACAGGCGAGGCCGACACAACACGCCAGATGTGGAAAGGCTTTCCACAGAGTGTGACAGTTTAGCTCTTGTAGAATGAAATCACCAGTGGCAATGGAAACTCCAGCGTTCCAAAGCCTATGGTGGCGATACCAAAGTGTTACAGCCCTTGGTTAAACTGCTGTGCTGAACACAGCAGAGGTGCTGGTGAAAGCCCATGCCTGGTGAGCTTGCAGCCAAGACACAGGCCTGTCGAGGCCCAGGCTCAGTGGGCCAGAGGGCAGGCCCGGCAGGAGATAAATGATGAAGCTCAGGCAGCCATGGTGGAAGGCTGAGCACACAACAAGCCAGCATGTTTATTTGAAAGCAGGGATTTATAAACCCTGGGCAGTGGGAGGGACTTGGAGGATGAAGGTGTTTGATTCCCTGGGCTCAGGGGGTGCTTGATTTGCATGAAGTGGTGCAGTGCCTCGTTTTACAGGTAGTAGCACAGTCCTATCACAAGAAGGAGAACACAGTAATTAATTATCCTATGGGTGCGAGAACCTCCAAATACAATTGAAGGTCACTGCTGAAGATTGAGATCCTTAGCAGGGCAGGGCATTTCTAGGAATGGATAACTAGCTGAACTGGTTTTCTTATCAGTACTTGGTCTGGCCTGTAATCTTTCCTGAAGGCTATGTGAGGGCTTACAAAATCTGGGGTCATCCAGTTTGGGGGGGGGGCTTAAAAACCTCGATGAGGAAAGGGAGTCCATCATCATAGACTGAGCACAAATAAATGGCTTTTTGGAGATGTCAGACTTCAGCCCAATCCAGCAAAGCCCCACATACGTTGACACAACGCACTCACAGAAGTAAACACACGGATACCAAGAGCAAAGGCAAAGCAAAGGCAATTTCATGGGAAAGTTCAGTCTTTTCAATAAACGGCACTGGGAAAACTGGACACCCACATCCAAGAATTACCTTTTGAACATGTAACATGTTCAAAAATAAAATCCCAAACTGTGATGTTTATTTCAAAGTAATAGGAAAAAAATGTTGTGATCTTGGGAAATATTCATTGAATAAAATATCAAAAGTATAACCCACAAAAGAAAATGTTGAAAGATTCGGCTCCAAAAAAATGAAATAACAACTTATCTTCCAAAGAGAATCTTGAGAGAATAAAAAGAAAGCCATGGATAGGAGTTAAATATTTATAAATCTGATAAAAGACACTTCTATTTGTGTGTGTTGGCAGACACTAGTGGTGAGAGTGTATTGTAGTGAAACTATTGTGAAAAATTCATCAGCCAGTTCCTTTCAAAATTTAGTTTTACCCAGCCATCTTACTCTTGAGTTTTTACTTAAGAGAAATTAATCTATGTCTATAGAAAAACTTATAATCACTGTTCATAGCAACTATATTATAATAGCCAAAATCTGAAAATAGCACAAATATTCGTCAATAAATGAATACAGAAACAAATTACTGTATGTTCATGTGATAGGATACTATTCAGCAATAAAAAAGAATCAATTACTGACTTGGAAAAATATAGATACATAGGAAAATAATTATACCGAGTAAAAGAGACAAGGCAAAAAGGTTTTATAATTCCAATTACACAAAATTCTAGAGAACTAATCTATTGCTGACTAACTTGTACTAACAGAAGAGTCAACCGTTGACTGCAAGTGGGTGAGGTTGGCAAAAAGAGACAGGAATGAGGAATTACAAAAGGTCATGTAAGAAACTTAAAGAGCTATGAATGTCCATTACCTTGATTGCAGTGACACATGTGTGAGAAAGTTTGTACTGGGGCTGAGGAGATGGCTCACTGGCTGCTCTTCTAGGGACTCAGGTTCATTTCCCAGCACCAACCATCTTGTGATTCCAGCCTCGGGGGTTCTGATGCCCTCTTCTGGCCTCTGTAGGCACCGCACACCCATGGTGCACAGATGTATGTTCAGGCAAACATTCATACACATAAAATAAAAATAAATGCTATAAAAAATTCTTACGTTTCTGAGAAAGCTCTCACAGGGAGTAAAGCATATAATATCTGGTATATTTTTCTAAAGGGCTTGCTAAGGATCTTAAAAGCATCTAATAACTTTACATGATATTAATAACAGACATAGAAAAATTTCCTTAGATTCTTCATGAACTTATTATTAAGAATATTCCTTTAATAATATTCTTATTAAACTGTAAGGATCACACTCACTTAGGTCTTGAAACTGCTGAATATTTCAGGCCCCAAAGGAAGCCTGCTCTGACACGTACAAAATAGGGCTCACGTTGTATGTTCTATATTAAGCAAACATTGTTCAATAAAGGCTTGTATTCTGATGCCTTATTTCACTATTACTAGATGAAAGTTATAGATGATAGACTGACATCTTGTTGTCTCTCAGACACTGAAATTCCCATCAGAGTCTTCAGTAAAATGCCGCTGCCTGAGAAATATGAGTTATAAGAATGTGTAGACTGTAGGTATCTACTTGCAACTTACAACTTAACCTGTTACTGTTTCGTGAATGTTAGCAAAAGACAAATAAAACAAGACTATCTTTGAAGCACCAGCTCAACTCCCAAATAATAATACGGAGAACTATTATATTTATTATAAACTTGGGCATTATAGTTGGGCCGAGTCTCAGCTTTTCTAACCTGACAGTACCGGCCTGGCCTACATCCAGCCACATGGCTCATTACCTCTCAGTCTTAGTCCCAGCATTTGTTTCTTCCTCTGTGTCTGGATGGTGCCTCTAATTCCCTCCCAGAGTTCCTATCTCTGCCTCGAAGTTCCGCCTATCTCTCCTGCATTGGCTATTGGCCATTAAGCTTAAGCTCTTTATTCAACCAATCGGAAAGTGTTGGAAGGAGTGTTTACAAAATGTAATGCAGAACAATACCAGAGTCAGGCCTGCAATCAGATCTCTGCCTGTACAAAGATCAGCATTTGAATAATATAAAGGCGATCTTTGCACAGTGCACAAAAAGATCACCCCAACACAGAAAAGTCCCCTGGTTTGGAGCCAAGGTAGTCAACACTCTTGACAAAAACAGCAGGCAGCTTCCTGTCAGACTTGTGGGCTCCCAAAACAATGAAGGACCTGTGGACACAGTCTTCATCGCGAGAGAACAGTGAAGAGCCCGTGATGGATGCTTGCATAGCCAGTAAGTTACCTTTCACGGAGAGGGACACTTGGTATAGAGGATTCGCTGCCTTTTCAATAAATTATAAATAAGCTTGGTGTGCTTGTGTGTGTGTGTGAGAGAGAGACAGAGACAAAGACAGATAATGATGATGATGATGATGATGATACATGATCTTCCAAGGCTGCTCCTGTGTTATACGAGCAGTCCTGAGAAGGGCCTGCAGGCACTTGTGTCTTGCCGTACTCAGCAAGTATATACAGGGCTGTTCCTGCGTTCAACTCAGAGCTCTGCATAAAGGCGACTTCCATATCTGTGGAAGGGACAGTCAAATGCCCAGGCTAAAGGGGCCCTTCCCTGCGCTGTCCTTGTTCCTCTCCAGCTAGGGCCCTCACGTAGGTGTTCTGACGGCCTCCGGCAGAGCTGAATTGCATGCTCTGGTGTGGATTGCTGTGTTTGCCTCCTCTGCCTTCAGATCTGCACCATGGTTCTCAGGCATACTGCCTTATGCCCTTCTTCGACTCTCCGACTCTCTGCCTCCCTGGCTTCCGTGTCATTGATCCTCATTACAAAAGCCCTTACGATTTCTGTGGTTTTTGGAGAAGGCTTTGACTCATCTTTTCTTCATTCTTTCCCTTTCTGAGAGTTTTTATTATCATCTAGGTGTGGGTGTTATTATTATATTGGATAAGAAACATTTAGTGAGCGGAATACTTATGTACCCAGAATGCTGTGTAAAATGTGATTTATGGGTTTCTGAGACCTTGAAATTTATCCGTCCCTGGGTACAGAAACATGAGCAAGTCGAGGTACATTCTGTTTAAATTAAAAAAAAAAAAAAAAAAAAGGCTTTGAGGCAGAAGTGGGGTTAGTGGGGGAGGGAGAGGACCAGCCAGCAGAGTTAGGGACTGGGGAAGGGTCAACAAAAACAGGAAATGTATAAAAATGCTGTAAATGGAATCCAACGCCTTGTACACTGATTTTGAAGAAATTAATTTTAAAATCTGATTTTGAAATCTAATGCCTTGCTGCTGGGAGGGATCTGTGTTGTTTTCATATTGATTTTTTCCAGGCCTGTCATCTTTGCGGTTTGATTCATTGGAGCTGAAAGCAAGGTGACGGGAAGGACGGGCTAGCAATACCGGTCGCTTTTGGTGGAGAGAAAGCTTGCAGGCTGGCGTTCTGGGATCACCGCCGTAGTCTTTGCCTTGGCGACTGCTGACCAAGTCAGAAGAAGGGGAAGCGGTCCGTCCTAGAACAAACACTGACCATGTAGCTCAAGTTAGGATGATACTGCAGGGTCAGGGGCTGGATGAGGGACCAGGGTGCCAGGCTCTCCCACCACATGAAGTTTAAGGTTCATAGAAGGAAAACATTGTTTGGGTTGCTGTTTCCAAGGGATTGGGTATCGAGCTAAAAATAGGTGTAGTATCATGAGGTTCGATGCCACTGGCGTGTGGAAACAAGGCAGGAAAAGGGTCACAGAACAAAAGGGAGGTGGTAGAGAGGAAGGTCCTTCTTGGGCCCTGCCTGTGGAGTGGCGGATGGGTGTGTGGAGGTTAATGAGGTAAGAGGGTCAGTGCATAAGCATGGTCTCAGCCCAGGGCTTTGGTGCTCTTTCGCCATCTGGCAGACAAGCCCAGAGGGATATTAGGCCTAGATGAACTGCTCACACCATTCCTCACGCTATGGACTCACATAACTTAGTAAGGCATAGTGGCTCAAGCCTTAGGGGTCAGAAGCAGGAGCGTCATGAGTTCAAGACCAGCCTGGGCTACATAGTAAAATTCCTGTCTTAGAAAACCAAAAATAAATAAACAACTAAAATAGAACTAGATAGATACGTGGGCTGGCCAGATAACTAAGTGGTAAGGCGCTTGCCTCCAAGCCTGACCACCTGAGTCCATAGAGTGGAAGGACAGAACTGTCTCTCACAAGCTGTCCTCTGACCCCCATTTGCATGTCACGGCATGTATGCACATGCACACAGACACATAAGCGCATGAGATAGATAGATACATAGACAGATGGATGATATAAGAAGATAAATAGATAAGCAAACAGCTGACCACAGCTGTCATTACCCTTTTACAGCGGATGGTGAGCCACTTACTGAATTGGGAGGAGGAAGTTTGAACTTTCTTACCAAATAATAAGAGATCCTTGAAACTTAAAAAAAATTTTTTTCTTTAAAGACTTGTTCTTATGTTCATTGCTGTTTTGCCTGTATGTATGTCTGTGCATCATGTGGATGCAGTGCCCTCAGAGGCCAGAAGAGGACGCCAGATACCCTGAAACTGGGGTTACAGGCAGCTATGAGCAGCCATGCAGACGCTGGGAATCAAACCCTAGTCTAGTCCTCTTAACCACTGAGTCATCTCTCCAGCCCCTCTTCTTGAAATGTTAATATCTACCCATCTATCTATCTATCTATCTATCTATCTATCTATCTATCTATCTATCTATCTATCTATCACTGGTACTGAAGGTAGAGCTCAGGGTCTTTTTCACAGTAGTCAATTAGTCTCCCATTGGCCACACCCCAGCTCCTGAGTGTTTTAATCTTTGCTCTCCATTGTACCCAGATTCTGCCATTTCCCAAGGGAACACTTTAGCTGGCCTGGACTAAAATCAAGTACAGGGATAAGGATAAGCTCTTGAAAGATAGACAAGTTCTTTCACCTATTTGACTTGGTTTCAGTTCTACCCAGGCTGCGCACAGCAAAGCATCTGCCTTTCATTGGAACCTTTCTCCTTGTGCTCCTCCTTCCCCAAGCCCCAGGCATGACATGGAAGGCTCCAGAGACCCAGCCCTTGCTGGCTGTGGTTCTTCTAAACCATCATCTGAGTCAGGACATCCCACTGAAACCCATCTGTTCTTGATGCACTGTTGACCATGGTGGGCTGTACTTTCAGAAGGCCTTCCTGCAGTCAGGTTCTTACACGGCTGCTTTTTATTTCTAAAAATTATCTACTGGAGGCAGTGTGGGTACACGTCTTTACTCCCAGCTCTTGGGAGGCTAGAAGCAGGCAGTTCTGTGAGTTCAAGGCCAGATTGGTCTATATACAGAATTCTGGGTTATCTGGGACTAGGTAAAGACCCTGTCTTTTAAATAAATAATACACACACACACACACACACACACACACACACACACACACACACACACA
>NW_026596064.1:16392665-16393721 GCF_907164565.1 Psammomys obesus
AATTGTGTGTGTGTGTGTGTGTGTGTGTGTGTGTGTGTGTGTGTGTGTGCAGGCAACTGAAGTGGCCATAAGTGGGTGTCAAGTACCTCCAGGGCTGGAGTTACAGACAGGGTTGAGAGCCACCTAATGTGAGCACTAGGAATTGAACTCATGTCCTCTGCAAGGGCAGTACGTGCTTCTAAACACTAAGCCATCTCGCCAGCCCCTCTGGTGGTTCTGTTCTGTGTACGTGAAGACAGTATGGGCCATAGCATAAAGCTGAAGGAACAACGAAAAGCTGACTATTCAGTAATCCAGAATTACTAAATAAAGATAGGCAAAGAAGGGGCTGTTTTACACTCAAACAGTATAAAAGCTATTATTCGTGAAGAGAATGATTGTTAAATGTCTCTACATTAAAACTAAAAGGCTGCTTGTGGGGGTACACAGCTTTAATCCCAGCACTTGAGAAACACAGGCAAGAGGACTTCTGTGAGTTTGAAGCCAGCCTGCTTGCATAGTGAGCTCCAGGACAGCCAGGAGTATATAAAGAGGTCTTGTTTTAAAATGATAGATAGATAGATAGATAGATAGATAGATAGATAGATAGATAATGAGATAGAGTGATAATAGATGATAGATCTATAAATGACAGATAATAATGGCTATAGATAGATGATGAGATATATAGAGAGAGATAAATAGAGAGACGATGGATAGTTAGATAGAATCAATAACAAAAACCTTTTTTTCTTTTATTAAAGGTAGATTCTTCCCTCATAAATGTACCCTTACCACAGTTTCTCCTCATTTTACTCTTCCCAGTTCCTCCCTACTTCTCCTTCCCTCCAGATCCACTCCAGATCTATCTCTCATTAGAAAAGAACAGGCTTGGGCTGGGCATGGTGGCACACACCTTTAGTCCCAGCACTAGGGAGGCAGAGGCAGGAGGATCTCTGTGAGTTCGAGGCCAGCCTGGTGTAAAAAGTGAGTCCAAAACAGACAAGGCTACAGAGAAAAACCCTGTCACCAAAAAAAAAAAAAAAAAAAAAAAAAAAAAAAAAAAAAAAAAAAAAA
>NW_026596064.1:16393731-16450385 GCF_907164565.1 Psammomys obesus
AAAAAAAAAAAAAAAAAAAAAAAAAAAAAAAAAAAAAAAAAAAAACAGGCTTGTAAGATATCATGACAAAATGAAACATAAGAAGATGAAGGAATTTTTTTTTTTTTTTTATCAGAAGATGGAAAGATCTCCCATGTTCATGGCTTGGCAGGATTAATATAGTAAAAATGGCCATCTTACCAAAAGCAATCTACAGATTCAATGCAATTCCCATTAAATTACCAACACAATTCTTTACAGACCTTGAAAGAAAAATTCTCACCTTCATATGGAACAACAAGAAACTCAGAATTGCTAAAACAATTCTCTACAGTAAAAGATCTTCAGGAGGTATCTCCATCCCTGATCTCAAGCTGTACTATAGAGCAACAATACTAAAAACTGCATGGTACTGGCATAGAAACAGACTGGTGGATCAATGGAATCGAATAGAAGACCCTGACATAAATCCACACATTTATGGACACCTGATTTTTGACAAAGATACCAAATCCATTCAATGGAAAAAAGACAGCATCTTTAACAAATGGTGCTGGTCTAACTGGAAGTCTACATGTAGAAAAATGCAAATAGATCCATACTTATCACCCTGCACAAAACTAAAGTCCAAGTGGACCAAAGACCTCAACATAAAACCAGACACACTAAACACCGCTTAGAAGAAAAAGTGGGGAATACCCTTGAACTCATTGGCACAGGAAACAACTTCCTGAACAGAACACCAACAGCACAGGCTCTAAGAGCAACAATCAATAAATGGGACCTCATGAAACTGAAAAGCTTCTGTAAAGCAAAGGACACTGTCCTCAGAACAAAAAACAACAGCCTACAGATTGGGAAAATATCTTCACCAACCCTATATCTGACAGAGGGCTAATATCCAGTATATATAAAGAACTAAAGAAGTTAAACAGCAAAAAACAAGTAATCCAATTAAAAAATGGGGTATAGAGCTAAACAGAGAATTCTCTGCAGAGGAATATCGAATGGCAGAGAAACACTTAAAGAAATGCTCAACCTCATTAGCTATCAGGGAAATGCAAATCAAAACGACCCTAAGATTTCACCTTACACCCATCAGAATGGCTAAGATCAAAAACTCAAGAGACAATACATGCTGGAGAGGTTGTGGAGAAAGAGGAACCCTCCTCCACTGCTGGTGAGAATGTAAACTTGAAGGAATTTTCTTAATGGAGAAAAGATGTAAGGTGACACCTTACAAACAAACACATTTAGCTAACCACTAAGTGAATGATGGTCAATCAGAGACATAGAAACTGAAACCACAGTGGATAGCCTGACATGTTTACTTAATACCTTGTAGTAAAAAGATGGACAAAGTTAAGTTTGGAGAAGGCGAAGAGCAACAGGAATTCTGATGCCTTGTTCTGGAAGTACAGATGCTTAAGTGGAGAGAGGTCCCAGATGCGTCCTGATTCCGGGCATTGTGTGATGTCATAACGCACTACACAGCCCTGGGCAGCATGGTAGAGCAGCATAGTAGGCTCTGGAGACCACTGCTGCGGATGCAGACTTTTGCCATGTGGTGTCTGAGTGTATGCACAGACGCATTCACTTTGCGAAACTGTTTAGCAAGATCTATAAACCTTGAACATATTCACACCCCGCGTGTCTTAAATCTGAAATATATGTGCAAAACTGCACATACAGCTCCCAAAAATGCATTCACTAGAATATCCCTGGCACTACTATTTATAACAAACCCATTTCAGACTGTTTTGCATTGCTTTAACAGAATGTCTAAGGCTGGGTTATGTATAAAGAAAGGAGCTTTCTTTGGTGCGTAATTCTGGTAGCTGGAAAATCCAAACAGAATGGGAAAGGGGTCCCCAGCATATCACTAGACGACAAACTACAAATGCACAAAAGAGGCCAGATATGTGGGGGTCTTCTTGATTTATAACAGCTGGCTTTCGCGTTAACCTACCTGGTCTCACAAAAATCAAACCTATCACCATGAGGTGGGCAATAATCCCTTCTATGTTTGTGCTTAAATTACCCAAATCACCCTCTGACACACCGTTCTCTCTCAAAAGTGTGGCACTGGGAACCCCACCTCAGTGTCGGTTTGGGTAGAAAAAGCTCACGTTCACATCTCAGAAGAGCTGTGAAGAAACTGGAAGCGGTTCCAATGTCCATCAGCACTTTAACACCTTCAAATACATCCCATGGCGCAATGCTATACAACAATGACGATGCTCTACAATTACCTGCCGCAGTGTGGGTGACCCTCAGAAAAATGTTATCGATCAAAAGAATGACAGACACGAAGATTATGCCCTGCATGGCTCTGCTTACAGCAAGCACAGACAAGCTCGCCTACCAGAAGTCAGGACAGACCCTAGGTCAGGAGGCAGGGGACAGGCAGGCGGCGTGGTGGCCAGCCGAGCAAGGGGCAGGCTTCTCAAGGAAAAGTAGGCTCCCTTTCCTAAGCCCATGCTGGATGCAGGGGTGTGTTTGGCGTGAATTTTTTGAATTGTATATTTATCCGTATGAATCTATCTTTATTTCTTCTGTTTTGTTTTGGATTTGTGTTTGGTTTTGAGGTAGAGTCTTGCTATGTGGCCCTAGCTAGCCTGGTTCTTATTGTATAGCCCAATATGGCCTCAAATTCACGGCACTCTTCCTGCTTCAGCCTCTAGAGTGCTGACATTATAGGCTTGCACCACCTTCATGCATGATAATGTGCATTTTTCTTCAATGTGTTTTTAAAGGTTTCATTGTGGGTTGTTGTTGTTTTTTTTTTTTTTTTCACAAGATGAAAACCTCCAAAAATGATATATGTCAGTTTATCATAAGAAACAATATTTATACAGTGTTCTGTCTGCATGTGTGTCTGCATGCCAGAAGAGGGCACCAGATCTCATTATAGATGGTTATGAGCCACCATGTGGTTGCTGGGAATTGAACTCATGAACCTTTGGAAGAGCAGACAGTGCTCTTAACCTCTGAGCCATCTCTCCAGCCAAAAGAAAAATTCTTAAATATCATTTTTCTGGAAAAATATTCTTACTTATGCCTATATTATGGGTATTGAAGGCTATAATGGTTAGCCCCACTGTAAATATGAAGTGAACTATGTAAGACTTATTTATATACCACTGATTTTAAAAAAGAAGGAGAACTTGGGCCAGCAAGAAGCCTCAACAGATACAGGTGCTGGCAAGCCTGACAGCTTGAAATTGATCTCCAGAACCCACAAGGTGGGAGGAGAAAACCAACTTCTGCCAGTTGACCACCAACCTGTGGCATGGTTTATGCACACGCACACACACACACACACACCAAATAAGTGCGAAAACCAAGAACTTGTGTATCAAAAGACTCCATGTCAAGAGTCTTGGCGACAAAAGAATCCACAATAAAAGAAAAACAAGTTCAAGACCACCAAAGTTAAAACTGCTGTGCCACAGGGGATGGAGAGACAGCTGAGTGGTGGAGAGAATCGACTTCTCTTGCAAAGGACCAGAGTCCAGTTCTGAGCACCCTGATCAGCTGACTCACAGTTGCCTGCAGCTTCATCTTCAGGGCATCTGATGTCTCTGATGTCAGGCACCTGCACTCACCTCCCCCCCACCCCCTGCCCCCTGCACATACATGTACTAGAACATGTAATCTTCTGTCCTGTGCTCCAGAACATCCTGAAGAAAGTGAGATGAGCTTATGGAAAAAGGAAGTCTTTTAAAAAGCTGGAGAGGTGGCTCACTGGTTAAGAGCACTGGCTGCTCTTCTGGAGGACCCAGGTTCAATTCTCAGCACCCACACAGCAGCTCACAGCTGTCTGTGACTCCAGTTCCAGGGCATCTGACATCCTCACACAGACAGACAGACATGCAAGCAAAACGCCAATGCACATAAGATAAAAACAAGTTATTAAAAACTAAGTGTTTTAAAATCACATATCAGATAAAGGATCTCTAGGTGGACATTTGAAGAATGCTAACCAATAACCAAAGACAAAAACCGGCTCCGCCCACTGTGCTGTGTGTCAGCAGACTCCTGTAGGGCGTAATCTCACTCTCGTGATGGAGAGTGAATAACGGGCAGAGCCATCTTGGAAAACAGTATAAAGTGGTCCCAGGAATCTAAGAAGATGTATCTCTGAAAAGATATGCAAAAAACTCAGCAGGCATGTCATGAAGTGGGAAGAGGAAGGCAGACCACACCCACTGGGAGGGCTGGAATCATACACCTAACCAGTGTTCGTGAGGCTGTGGAGGACTCATAGCACTCACATCCTATGGGTGGGAACGTATCCAGCTGCTATGGGTGTCATTTGAGTATCTCCCAGAATGCCGAAAGGACAGCAATTAAACTCCAAGGTCCCACAGCAAAACATTATAAATGATTCGGGGTGGTGGCGGCGCACGCCTTTAATCCCGGCGCTTGGGAGGCAGAGGCAGGCGGATTTCTGTGAGATCGAGGCCAGCCTGGTCTACAGAGTGAGTTCCGGGACACAGAGAAACTCTTGTCTCAGAAAACAAAACATGCCCATGGCATTACTTACAATAGCTCCAAAGTAGAAATCACGAACCCAGGTGTCAGTTTTAAAAGCCAGCCACAAAGTGTCGTGCACTGTATGATTCCCCTCCACAAAAGAAGTTCAAAGTCAGAACTAACCAAATGATGGTGCTAAACGGCAGCGTAGTGTCTTGCCTTTAGAGAGGGGGAAAGGTATCAATTATGACGTGGCTGCAACGGTCTCATTTGGGACTTGGGCTATGATCCCCTGGATATCTGCTTCATGGTAATTCACTAAACTCTACATTTAAAAGGTAGCTTTCGTGGCTGGGTGGTGATGGCACACGCTTTTAATCCCAGCCCTTGGGAGGAAGCGGCAGGCAGATTCTGAGTTTAAGGCCAGCCTGGACTACAGAGTTCCCAGGACAGCCAGGCTACACAGAGAACCCCTGTCTCGGGAGAAAAAAAAAAGCTTTTCTTGCCTGATATGGTTACTTCTTCAAGGCAAACTGTCCGTTATGCGTGGTTATGGACAGGAAGTAGCTACACTTTCAGGGGACTGTGCCATATGACGACAGAGTCAAAGTCCAAACACACTATTAAGTAATTCTAGATGTCATGAGCACTGTGCTCCCCCCGAATTCTTATGTGGAAGTGTGGAAGCCCAAAGTCCTAACGTGACCCTACTAGGAGACAGAGTTTTAAAGTTAAATGAGGTCAAATTAGGTCACAGCACTAACCCCTCAGGGCTGGTGTCTTGAGAGCGCAGACGGCAGAAGCACCTGACAGGGCGGGAGGTTCGGCAGACAAGGCAGGCAGCTGTCGGCAGCTGTCCTCTGCAGACCAGTGAGGGATGCTGCACTACCAAACAGCTTTGGTCAAGCCGTGGCCCTTCTAGCCTCCTGGAGTATGGAAAAAAAAAACAAACAAACAAACATCAAATCCTGTTGCATAATTCATCAAATCTTGGCATTTTGTCACGGCAGTGCAGAATGATACGACAGCTATTCACCGGTATTCAGCTGCCTTTTCTCCTCTGAACAACTTGGCCTATCAAAGCCGGGCTCGGTTGGCACACGCCTGTCATCCCAGCCCTCAGGGAGGCAGAGGCAGGTGCATCACTGTGAGTTCGAGACCAGCCTGGTCTACAAAATTTAGTCCAGGACAGCCAAGGCTGCACAGTGAAACCCTGTCTTGAAAAACCAAAACCAAACAAACACACCAACCAAAATCAAATGACCCTATGAGATTTAGTCATAAATTTCCTGTCCCCTTTGCTTTTGTAGATGTAACAGAATATCCAAATTTTACTCAGTTTGGGGTACTAACTGGATTTGAAAATAATCTGACTTTAATCCACACTGGACCCCTCCCTGTGTCATCTCTGCTTCCCATGAGGCTAGGAGCTTGCTTTTATCTCTGTAACTCACCAGATAGTTTTCAAACTGAATTTTTCAGCTGTCAATGGCAATATCACATGACTCTCTCCTCTCTCTCCTCTCTCTCTCTCTCTCTCTCTCTTCTCTCTCTCTCTTCCTCCCTGTGTTTTTCTCTCTCTCTCTGTGTGTGTGTGTGAGTGAGTGTGTCTGGGTGTATGTCTTCATCTGTGTGTGAGTGTCTGTCTGTGGGGGGAGGGGTGGTGACCGCTGTGCTAATCTATGCACAGTGACCTTTGTTTCCATCTGACTGAGCAGATGTAGGAATTAATCTTTGTCACTCCTGGATGTCCACAGCTGCAGCTGTCCCCCACCGCCTTTCTCATCCTTGATAGATTTATTAGTGTGTTTTGTTTGTTGGAAAACATGCCTCGGCACAAAAGAACTAGCAAATTGCAGTCATTTATCTGTGAGTACTGACTTCTAGAAACTTTTTTTTTTTCCTTCCGTATCTTTACATATACAACCTGCACCTTTAAAAGAAATAGAAGAGAGAGCAGACGGCAATACCAACTGACCTTGCTGTTTCTGGGACACGGGGATGACTCTTTCCCTTCTGAACTTTCACTTTGGAGATGCATGGCCTCCAGCCTAGGAACGAAATGAACCACATTCCCTTTTGCCCCTCCCACAGAACCTGGGAATACCTTGACTCTGGGCCCGAGAAAATGAATGGTCTGGGTTTACATGGCACTGAATTTCATTTTATGGCAGGGCCATGTACAACCTTCAAAACACATCTACCACTTCCTGGGCCCCAGACACTCCTGTTGTGTGGATGTCTCTATGGCTCCTACAGATCAACCCTTGGGGACACTGACACCAGCCTGGATGGACATCAAAGTGGCTATAACCCTTTGGATGTTGGAACTTGGCCCCCAAACCCAGTGTGTAACTTCCTGGGTCTGGGCTTTCGTCTGGCTTCATTCCAATGTGTCAGCAGTAACCAAAGTGTTCTGTGGGTAGAGGCTGTATCCCAGTAGCCACCAAATCAGGCCAGTGCCCCCCCCCCGGGCAAAGGCTAAAGGGAGCAGACAACACCTGTCCGAATCTGTTCCTTCCTTTCTGATGGTTCATCGCCTGCCCAGAGTCTCAGAGCTGGGGAAGATGTCCTCACCAGCCCCAGCCTATCTGGGCTCCACGCTGGGCACCGTGAGGGTTTTCTGCCCCATTGACTGCATCAGATTCAGGGGCTGCTCTTTCGTGGACTCGGTCTGCCCTTTTCTTCCCCAGAATGTCTCCTGGCTGTACACATCCCTGTGTATTCAGTCCTTTGCTCACTGTTGCCTTGATTTTCAGTTCTCAGCACTGGTCTGCCCAGATTCCTGAATTTAAACTCTTCTCACTTAAATTCTCTGGCTACTACTCAAGACTCGATATTTCTGCTTCTGGTAGTGACACCAGGTACCTTTGATGAGAAAAAGCAGGTAAACATCAGGCTTCATGGTTAGAGCTAGCTCCCAAAGCAAGAGACGTGAAAGCACCGATCAGTGGTAGCTCATTTTGGACAGAGCCTATTATGGAAACACTGCATTAAAATTATCTTTATTTGCCTGTACTGTCTCTTGACCATCCTAAAGGCCATCAGATGTTTCACAGGTCGGCATTTTTATCTGTAATATCCTAAGTTTGCATAGCAGAACCCTTTTATTTTTATTGCATGTATTTATTTTTCTAAGTGTATGATAAGCATGAGTGTGTACACGTGTGTGTGCGTGTGTGTGTGTGTGTGTGTGTGTGTGTGTGTGTGCGCGCGCGCGCACGTGTGTGTGCTGGTCTGAGGACAGCTTTCAGGAATTGGTTCTCTCCTTCCGCCATGAATGTCCCAGGGATCAAATCCAGGCTATCAGGCTTAGTGGCAATCACCTTTATCCACAGAGCCATTTCACTGGCTTTGTATCCAAACTCTTAAATGGCAGTTTATCTTTCGAGTATTCTAGAATTTTAATCTGCCACGCTTACTCAGACTCTCTTTAGACCTCCCTGCTCTTCTCTTTCCTCAGCTTCTCTTTCCTCCTCTTTCCTCGGTCCTCATTTGGAAGGAACCCTGTCACCTGGAGTTTCCCTTCTGTAGAACGTATTTTTCTCTTATCTTAGAGGTAACTAATGCCAGCTCTCCCACATTATACCAGAAGACCTTAGCCTAGGCATCAGGCTGAACTAGGTGACTTTCTTCCTTTCTGTCCCGATGCCTAGGCTAAGATAGGAAGACTAGCAAGGCACTTAGCAAAGGACACCATTCTCAAACGTCCGTGAGTAGGAACCACTCAGACCTGTGAGATGACAGGCCTAGTGCAGGGGCTCTTTTGAGATGTGTAACCTTGGCTATCCTGGAACTAGCTCTGTAGAAAAGGCTGGCCTCGAACTCACAGAGATCCACCTGCTTCCAGCTGTGATTCTTACTAGGAGAGGCTTTCATGAGGTCACCCTAGATGAGGTTTTAACCACACATGAGGATTAAAGTGAATGTGAGTGGCATGGCACAATAAATCCAGAAACCCAGGAAACTTATCTCAACATTTGATGTTCAATAAGGAAGATTAAAAAAAATAGTGTTTGCTAAGAAAAATCAAAACATGGTTTTGAAAGTCACAGGGCAAGTGAAGACTATTTTTAAAGACTTTACTGGAAGCATAGAAAATGAGTAAGTGAGAAACTTACAGAAATCTAAGCACATGAAAATGTGATGGTCACAGTGGTTACTGTTGGAGAAAAATGATATTTCTCAAAGAATGTGAAAACAAGAAAAGGAGAGGAGAGCAGGAGGCTCTCAGAAAATGAGAAAATGTCAGTATAGGAACAGGTGTCAGGGGTGACATTTAGACAGACTTTTTAAAAAATTATTTTATTTTTGGCTGTTTTTTTTAAGACAAGGTTTCTCTGTGTAGCCCTGGCTGTCCTGGACTGGCTTTGTAGACCAGGCTGGCCTTGAACTCACAGAGATCCGCCTGCCTCTGCATCCCGACTGCCTCTGCTGGCATTGTTGGCATAGGCGCCACTGTGCCCGGCCTTAGACCTACTTTTGAAGAGAACACATAAAGGAATAATTTTAGAATCTATTAAATGGCGGAAGGTAGGGTGGCAGTGGCATCTTTCAGTGCTCCAGGCGGGCACAGGGAATGCTCAGCTTGCAAAAGACAGTGGGCCGAACTAACAACACATCCCTGAGTTTATTGAGAAGGGCATCAGATACTATTGCAATAAACCGCCTCCTGTGGGGACCCAGTAGCAATTATCAAATATTTTCTGGGTTTTACATATTCCTGTGTAGGCAGCCAAAACAAATGCAGGCTTCAGAAGGGCATCTTCTCTTGGCTGTCCTCCTCTCTGAAGCTTCTACCCCTACCCGCCCTTAAACCAAGCCTCTTAAACTCGGATCCTCATGGCCACCTCCATCTGCTTCTCTGCAGTTCATCAACCCATTCCTCAGATTCCACCGGAAGGTCCTTAAGTCCCATTCCTTGCCAAGGTCACTAAGACTTCTTAGCCATCACCCTTTGTGGCTTTTAAAGGGGTGTTGACACCATCAACCATCTCCCTTTCTTCTCTTCCTTCTTGTTTTCTTCTGATTTTTGCTTTTAGACAGGCCCTCGCTATATAGCCCAGGATGGCCTGGGACTCACAGTCCTGCGTTTGCTTCCCAAGATTATAATCATAGGCACATGCACTGTGCCTGGCTTCATTCTCCTTTCTGAACATTCTTTTTTTCTTTAAAATAATTTATTTAATTTTATTTTATGCGCATGAGTGTGAAGGTGTCAGATCCCTTGGAAATGGGGTTACAGACAGTTATGGGCTGCCATCTGGGTGCTGGGAATTGAACCCAGGCCTTGGGAAAAGCAGACCATGCTCTTAACCACTGAGCCATCTCTCCAGTCCCCTAGAACTGGTCTTTATAAAAGGGAGAAATTAAGAAAAAAGAATGAGGGCCTGGAGAGATGGCTCAGTGGTTAACAGTGCTTGCTGCTCTTCCAGAGGGCCCAACATGTCCCAGAACATCTCCACAGCTACATGTGACTCCAGTTCCAGGAGATCCAACCCGATCTTCTGGTTTCCACAGGCAGTACACTCATGTACACACACACACATATGCATATAATTAAAAATACAACAATTTTTTTTAAATCCAGTTTTCCTTATGTATTAGTGTGTGTGTGTGTGTGTGTGTGTGTGTGTGTATGTGTGTGTGTTTATCAACTTGCCTTCAAGAGTTCCAGAATTCCATGTATCCACTTAATTTTGATGTCATCCTTGGATCCTAGTCTTGATTTACTTCTTATGTTACACCTTTGATCTGGCTTTAATGCCTCCTCCGAAGTATCCTCAGCTATGACTTCCTCTAATCCCACAGTCTGACTTCACAGTTGCCATAAAGATTTCCAGACTTAGTTTAGATCCATTAATTAAAACCAGGCTCATATGTAATCACTAGCCTTGCTCTCCCCTTCATGTAATTTCCAGTTTGTTTATTAATAGTGCCATTCATCCATGCCACTTCTAGATTCCAATGTATACAAATAGTCATCAAGTCTCGGCCGTTTAACCTCTGGAATGTCTCTCAAATCTGTCTCTACTTATCCAGCTCCATTGTACAAATATAATCTTAATTTCTTTTTTTTATGTAATTGTATCTTAGTTAGGATTTCTGTTGCTCTATTGCTGCAACAAAACACCAAGACCAAAAAGTAAGTTGGGGAAGAAAGGGTTTATTTGGCTTACACTTCCAAACTGCTGCTTATCACTGAAGGAAGACAGGACAGGAACCCAAGGAGGGCAGGATCCTGGAGGCAGGAGCTGATGCAGAGGTCATAGAGAAATGCTGCTTACTGGCTTGCTTCATACGACTTGCTCTGCCTGCTTTCTTATAGAACCTAGGACCACCAGCCTGGGGATGGCAGGCACCATCCCATTGATCACTAATTGAGAAAATGCCTTACATCGGGGTCTCATGGAGGCATTTCCTCAACTGAGGCTCCTTCCTCTCTGATGACTCTAGCTTCTGTCAAGAAGACACACAGAACCGGCCAACACAGAACAGCTGCCATGGCCCCAGCAGGTCTTTCCCACTTCATAAGCATCTGCTCTTTTGCTAGTGTAACTTTAGAAACACAACATGGTTCCCCAACACAGACTTTGACTCACCTACACAATTCCTTTGATAAGTATTTTAAGGGAGTTCAGTTTTTGGTTTTGAGATAGGGTCTCACTAAGTAGACCAGGCTGGACTGGAACGCATAGAGATCTGTTTGCCTCTGTCTCTTGAGTGCAGGGACTAGAGGCATGTACTACCATCCCCAATTTGCATTTAAATGTTTGTGTTTTGTCTGTAATATACAATTTCCTTTAAGCTTTAGCCACGTATATATACACTTACCACCTGCCTGTATCAATTCTTTCCTTGTTTCAGGACGCTTCTCATTTGTCATTCCCAAAACACTCATCCATCCTTTATAACAAACTCCTGTCAATTAAAATGAGGGTCCAGGGCCAGAGTCAGTGGAATCACCCAGGAACTTGTCTGAAATACAACCTCAGACCCAACCCTAGAATCTCCTTAATCCAAAACTTCTTGGAGGAACAGAAGTCTGTGTGTTGGCCCATTATTTTGGTCCTTCTAGGGTTTAAGAGCAACTGCTGTAAGTCACGATTCCTTTATCAATCTTTATATCCTTTGAACAATACTTATTTTAATGCAGAATCATGTCTACTTATTCTTCTAACCCATCTCCTCTGCTAAAGTCTGAGTCAACTCCTGCCTCTGTACTCATCATCTATCGTAAAGCTCAGCACTGAGAAGAACTGAGTACATTAGGGGCTGGGGAGACAGCGCGGTCAGGAGGGTGCTCGCTGGCAGCAGCCACACACGCATGTTAGATGCAGCGATAAGCACATTAACCCACACACTGGGAGGCAGGGGGATGCCGAGAGCTCAGCAGGCACTTAGTCTAGTACAACCTGTGAGCTCCAGGTAATGCGAGACTCTCAAATGACATGGGGCTAGAGAGCTGGTTCAAAGGTTAGGAGTACATACGGGTCTCCCAGAGGTCCCCATTTCAGTTCCCGGCACCCACGTTGGGTGGCTCACAATCACCTCTCACTTCAGTTCCAGAGTACATGACACATTCTTCTGGTTTCCATGGGTACCCTTACACACACACACACACACACACACACACACACACACTAAAAAGTAAGGTGACAAGCAACTGAGGATAGTGCTTCCTGATGTCACCTTGACATGCACACTCATATGAAAACATATATACACAGATAAAATTAATAATAAAAATTCGGCATACTAAAATATACCTGCTTCCCTACAAGACTTATTCCTGAAAATCGAGTAGAATTCAAGACTTCTACTCATCTAAAGAAAAGATTTTTCATTTCATTTTATTTTATTTTATTTTATTTTATTTTATTTTATTTTATTTTATTTTATTTTATTTTATTTTATTTTATTTTACCTCTGAGTGTTTTGCCTGTATCTCAGTATATCACATGTGCACATACTCTCAAAGGCCTGGAGTAACAGACTACCATGTGGGTGCTGAGAATGGAATCTGGGTCCTCTGAAAGCGCAGTCAGTACTCCGAACCAGTGGGCTGTCTCTTCAGGCCCTAAGGCTTCTGCTCTGAAAGGTATGCCTTACACACACACCAATTCCAAATGGTAGCAAAGGTACAGAAGGACTGAATCTCATGCACCAGTGGGTGACAATTTGATAATTTTTTGGAAGATTAAACACTTATTGTGTGATTCAATCATAGAATACCCTAAAGAAATAAAAACATATGTTTACATGAAAACTTGCATATAAATATTTATAGTAGCTTTACTTGTGGCACTCAAAACCTGGAGACATTGACAATGGACTACCTGAAAAGGAAACCAAGGAAGCAATCTCATTTACAATAGTGTCCAAAAAATAAATCAATGAAATAAAAACTTGGGATTTGTATAGCTAAACTACTCACTATACACATTTGAGGACCTGAGTTTGAATCTTCAGAACCCACATGAGGCTGGGCATGGTAGTTCTCATGGCTGTAATTCTAGGGCTCTCATGGCAAGATGGAAGGTGGAGAGATGAGAATCCCCAGAGACCTGTGGGTCAGCCAGCTTGCTGTCCAAAGCAATCAGACCTGTCTCAGACAAGGTGGAGATAGACGGTGGACAACTTGAGGTTGTCCTCTGACCTCCACATGTGTACCCACAGCCACATACATGAATACTCACACACAGATATACACACACACACACAAACACACACTTAGTTGTTCCTTGTTCATCGGATTATAGGATGAACAATTCTGCTTGTCATAGTGCAGGGCCAACACTACCAAGCCATCACTGGGGCCAAGCCTTAGAGGCACTAGACAACAGCAGAAAGCAAGAACCCCAAAGCCAGCTGCAGCTCGAATTCAAACTGGATTCCAGCCAGTGAGTAGAATCAGGAGGCATAGCGGGAAACCAGCCAAGGCCCTAGGTCCCAGCCAGCAGCTGGGTCCTGAAGACAGGGGAGTCCCTGCAAAGAGCGCAGCAGGCTGTATGCAGCTCAGGGAGCGTGTGGTCCTCTGTGTCTGCCCCTGCTGACACTGCCAGATGAACGGGGCCTTTGGGAAGGCAGCTGAAAACTCGTGGCCTACTAACACAGTATTACAGCATGTCAGCAACCAGGGACAGAAAGGCCGCTGGGAAGGGTTCATTAATCAGGGAGGTGTCAGCAGGGTCCCAGGAAGCCGGGACCAGTTTGGGGGAAGTGACAGAGCCTGTGGGTCAGCCAGCATCACCCCCAGCTGGTGGAAATCCACATGCAAGTCCCTTCATGTTAAAATGGAAGCCAGGGTAGGGTGTGAGCCTCGGGGCTCTGGGACTCCAATCCTACCCCGGACAACTGGTGGGGACAGAACGGCGGTGAGCAGGCAAGTCTTCCTTCATGGTTCTCTTCTTTCTCATTTTTCTAAGACCTGAATCCCTAACACCCAACTAAATCTGATGATTAGAATTCACTTAACAGACATTTAATAAAGTAATAAGGTCCTACTAAGAGAGCCAACTAGCAGGTGCTCGTCGGAACGAAGCTAGGCCAGACTCAGCCACAGGGTCATGAATTCCCAGATTCTGGCCCAAACAGAGAACCATTCTTCCATTAGTGTATTCAGCATTCCTCCCAGATTCCCAGACACACCAAACCTTCTCCCGACATAATAAACTGAAGACAGAAAAGAGAGGAACAGGGGACAAGGATGGATTTGCAAGCCACCTGGGAGCTGGCACCTGCGACTGGATACTGCTGCTGGCCAATTGTGCTGTGCTTTTTGTCCTACTTAGAACCAGAGCGTCTGCTCTGGCTTTGTTTGTTTATCACTTGTAGCCTTTCCTACAGCTGCAGAGGGAGGGAGAAGGGAAGTTGAAATCTCTGCCTGAACAATTGCTACCCTTGTGGACCAGGAGCCCTTGGGTAGGAGAGCTTGAGGAAAAGGGGATTTTTCTTTTGTGTCTGTCACACTTAAAATGTTTTACAGTTGTGTGAGATGTGGAAATACACACTTGGAAATTGATCTTTTTTTAAAAAAATCAGTATCGAATGTGACCACGATAGTCCTAAATGAAGCAGATTTCCTTCCTAAGAGCTCTCTTGCAGCCTTTTCCTTCTCCTCACAAGCGGTGTGTCTTCAATGTGCCTGTCACGACTCTACTACACTTTGAGCCAGTACAATGAGGTAATGGGCATTTGCTCTGAAATGGAAATCTAAATTTCCGTAATTCAGCTTGTAAAATGCTTGCAGGGATGCAGTCTTGCATGGATACTCAGTTATGCCCATCGCCCAGGAGAGCTAGGAATTCTGAGATATGGGCACTGTAAATCTGTATGTATTCTCATATACTGAATTTATACAGCATATATTGTATGGGCCGTGAGGATGACCCAGCAGGTAATGGCACTTGCCACCAAGCAGTACTCTCTGAGTTCAATCCCCAGGACCCACACAGTGGAAGGAGAGGATCAACTCCTGTGAGCTGTCTTCTGACCTCTATATGCATGCCATGGTACACAAAGGCCAATACACATAAATAAACAGAATTAAATTTTTTTTAAATCTATATATTCCCGTGTGTGTGTGTGTTAAACAGCCCTGAACATTGAGAAAAGAACTGTCAGTATTAAACTAAATTCTTATTCTATCTTGAAAGAGGAATAAGAAAAGTATCTTTCTAGTGAAAAAGTTAAAACTCAAGGACGTGGCCTCGTAAGCTGAGGGCAGAGACTCCCCTTTCATTTGCTTTGCCATCTCCTTTTCTTAATACTTTGATGGGTTCATATTCAGGACTTAGTGTTTGACACAGAATGACTATTAATGAGAGGCTAAGCAAAGCATAGGACACTGAGGCCATCAGCTAAAGGAGAGTCTGGATGCCAGGATGGTCAGTGAGTTTTCTTTTGTACTTAATAGCTAACGCTTTTCTTTAGATGATCAGTTGGTGGGGCTATATAAAATCCACCACATCTCGGGAATCCAGGTCAGCCTGTTCTTCCTGGCTAAGGAAGTGAGGCAGAACTGCACGTGACTGGCTTGCTGATAAGCCAGCAGCTGGGAAAAGATGCCGTGGCTAAAATGACTTGAAAAGGGTAGGGCTGGAAGGGATCCTGGGGCTCACCATGTCTAACCACAGCTAACCATTTAGTTATTCCGTACCCCTGTCCTCCCAGGGCCTTTATAGCTTCAGTATCTCTAAATCCAAAATGACAGGTCGGTGGCTGGAAACTTCCCTCTCTCCCGATTAAAATAAAGCTATACAAGCACTGAGAACTACAGAAAAATCGGGTGAGCTTAAAGAGGCCAGGCCCACCCAGCAAACTCAAGGCTTCAGGATATAAAAGAAGTTAACCTTCCCTGTCCAGCGGCAAACAGCAAGAAGGTCCACAATTAGCAGGTTCTCTGAAGCCAGGGAGAGCAATGCGTGCCATTCAAGGCTGTCAGTAACACCAGCTGAGAGTTAGCAACCTGTGTGGTCAAAAGATGAGGTCCTGCTGTCACATTCTGGGCCCTGGGAGCCCTCCTGGCCACGTGACCTGGGGGATGCGTTAGGCAAGTCTGTTAGACAAAAGCAGTTCCTAGGAGAATTCCCCAGCCAATGGGAAGGAGCCTTTGGAATTGGAGACAAGTGAACCTACTTGTGCACACGCCTATGTGAATGAATACTCCCACGGATGCTAGTTTCCTAGAAACAGAGGCCAGGAGAGTACAGAGCTTCACAAACACCCTAGTAGGGATCTCTATTTATTTTCGGGCTCCTATGAGCACTGGGCGGAGAGGAAAACCCACAACAGGCCCACCCACACGATAAGCCTCGTCAGTGAGGACTTAGCTTGGTCAAAACCCCATAGTCTGAGGAAACCCACAGCACACAGAACCCCCCAAAGTAAGTGGTCTCTTTTGCGTGCGGTAACATCAGGGGAGTCTCAGCCGTTCCAGGGTAGTCCAGAGAGATACCCAGAAGCCACTTATGTTACCCAGCAACAGCCCTCCTTGGCTAACACATGGACATTAAGCCAGCTCATGATCCACGCCCCATGACTTCTCTAGCACTTTGGCAATCACCTGTAGGGGCTTATAGTCAGGGAGGTCTAGGAGAGACAGCAATCCTAGGCTGTTGCAAGGAAGACTTTGATCAGTTGGTGGCAGTAGAGGTAGAGAAGAAATAGCTGGGTTCTGGTTGTATTTCAAGAATAGAACCAATGAGCTCTCAAGGCAGATGGGATATGGGAGCTCAGAGTGATTCCAAGGTTTTTGATCTAAGCAACCAGAAAGACCAGAGTTCTCGTGCCGAACTGGAGTAGTGGTGGTGGAGCAGCTTTATGAGAAGAGACAAGGAGTTAAATTTTGAATGGACCATGGTTTACATTTTTTTTTTTTTTTTAAGAGAGTCAGGCATGGAGGCACACACCTTTGATCCCAGCGCCCAGCAGGCAGAGGCACGTGGAACTCTGTGAGTTCAATGCCAGCCTGGAACACATAGCAAGTTCCAGAACAGCCAGGGATACACAGGGAGACCCCACCTCAATTGAGGGGGTTAGGTGTGGGGAGCATGGTTATGTTTAAGATTCCTGGAGGCAGAACTGTTTCAAATGATGAGACACAGGATCCAGAGACCCTGAGGTGAAGTAAAATGACACCATCATGATTAAAGGACTTAGGAAGTGGAAAGGTTACGTTGGTCTCTCTGGGTGGTCCTCTAAGGAGGCCTGGATGGGGTGAAGGGGCAGGACAATGCAGAGCGGAAGCACAAATGCTCACCCCAGAATTAGTGTGAGGCATGCAGAGTTTGAATTGATTAACTCAGACATTGGAAATGGGCACAGCAAAGCTATCAGATCTGTGACACCACGCCAGACAATATAATTAAGCTGGAGTTTGGCATGCCGTAGATTTATAATCCCATTGTAACACAGACCGAGAGCAGTGACTTTCGCAGGAAGATTCTCAGAATCGGAGTCTGTTGTTTTACAGCAGAGCTGTGAATGACCCCTATACGTGTTTTCAGGTATGCTGAAACGCACCGACAGGGGCTGGAAAGATAGCTCAGTGGTTAGGTTTCCTTCTAGTCTAGCATAGATGGCCAAGGCCATAGACTGCCAGGATATGCCCCACCCCCACCCCCACCCCCACCCCTACCCTCCCCAACCTTGAACCATGTTTCCAAATTTAGTAACTCAAAGTTCCCTAGCTCACAGGCCAGTGTGAGAGCTGGAGGGTGTCACGGCCATGGGAGTCCACTAAACTACTGGAGTGACTATGCAGGATTAAACAAGTTCTCCAGCTCTTTATTTACATTTGCTGAGACTTTACTGGACAGTCAAAAAATTGAGAATATCCTTGCCTGGCATTTCCAGCCAATAAATGAAGAGGAAGAGGGAGAAAAGAGAGAGAGAGAGAGAGAGAGAAAGAGAGAGAGAGAGAGAGAGAGAGAGAGAGAGAGATTGTTATATAACCCAAAAAGAAAAGAAATAAACCCACCTTATTTCAGAGTGCCAGTCACCCAGGCTACACTTTTAACGCTTCACATAATTACAAGCAAGCCACATAATTACAATTAAGTATTTAAACACTGAAATATCCCAGGTTTGTGAAAACGCCTGCCTGTTTGTGGGTGAATGAAAACCTACAGCTCCGTAGAGCTCAGCCTTTAGTTCGGTAGAAAGAATGACATGGTGGCTGAATACCTCCCAACAAGGCAAAGACGGTCTTCAGACAAGTCATTTACCTACTCAATCAGAGCTGATTGACACGGAAGTGGCTTCCCAGGTGTTACTCAGCCAAACAAGACAGGTTAATCATTTCCTATTCATTTTGTTGTTGTTGTTGTTTTGGAGATACCGTCAGTAAAACTTCTCAAGAAAACTAACAAAAAATGTGCGTCTGGCTCCATGGCACGTTTATCTGAATGAGTGCTTGAGATGTGAACTGGAGAGAATGCCTGTTTCATCAAAAAAAAAAAAAAAATTAAACTTGGCTCCTCTTCACTGAATCAGAACGAGGAAGAATTCCAAATCAGGACTCATGCAACACTGGATCATGCAAATGAGACCAAACTGTGCTATTCAGATGAGTAGGTGCAGATCAGAGCTGCAGCTGCCCATCAGCGATGTATACAACACAGATGTGCAGCTATAAGGCCCCGGCGGGCCCGATGTGGGAAGGGCAACCTCAGAGGGCCATTGCTTATGTGTAGGAGTTTGCAAAGAGGCAAATGGAAGAGGGCTCCGAGTCCTGGTCTCATGGAAGCTTACCTCCTGGGGATGGCAGGGTAAATCTTATATACCTACCCATTAGGTTAATTCATGTCCTGAACCCCGGCTGGTGCCTGAGACCCCAGGAGCCACATTCTCCTCCTAGCCTTCTGCTACCCGCTAACTTCCTTTTGCCCTGCTCCTAGGAAAGACCCGCCTGCTTTCCATCTCTGCTTCCCCTCTTTTCAGTCACGTAAGGAAAGAAAAGCAATTTGAATGTCTAATAAATGGTGTGTGTGAACACTCCTGACCTCTCTCCAAAAGAGTAGTTTCCCTTGCAGCTCAGCTCTGCAAGCCCCACCCTGTCTCCCTGGGTACCTGCTACTACTGGTTTACACACGCTGACCTGGCCTTTAACAGCACTAAACTTCACTGACAAAGTCCTACTTCTTCTCCATTGTCACCTGTGTGTCAGCAGTCAGCCTTCCTGTAAAACTGTGAGTTAGATTAGTAAGAGGTACAAGGATTTAGGGTCCATAAAAAAAAAAAAAAAAAAAAAAAAAAAAAAAAAAAAAGCCAGTGGGGCTGGAGAGATGGTTCAGTGGGGCAGTTAGGAACACTCACTGATCTTGCAGAGGCCCAGGGCTCAGTTTCCAGTGCTCACATTGTCGGCTCTCAACTATCCATAGCTCCACTCCTAAAGGAATCCAACGCTCTTCTTGGCCTTCCACGGACACTAGGCATACATGTGACATACATACACATGTGCAGGGAAAACCCCCATAAACATAAAACTTGTACATCGCTTTCTAAAAGTTAGACTTGTTGATGCATGCCTGCAGTCCCAACACAGGGGTGGTAGAGGCAGGAGAGTCCGCCGGTCCAGGGAGAGCATCATAGCAAGTTCAAGGCCAGCCTGGGCTACATTAGGCCCTACCACAAAAAAGAAAATGAAGCAATATAAAACGAAATAGGATGTCGTTATTTTAAATGAATGTAAATAAACCGTAACTTTCTCAGAGGGCAGCAAAGTGGCCGGGAAGGTCACCCCTCATTCTGGGACCATCCCGGGAAAGGAGTCCTGCTTTGGTAAGTTTTTTGACATCAGTGCACAGCATCGTGGCTATGTCACTCCTTCCTGTTTCCTCCCAGGATCGTGAAGATGTCCAGCCCCAACCTGAACATTGTGACCTTGCTGGGCAGCTGTCTGACTTACAGCAGCGCTTATCTTTTTGGGATTCAGGATGCTGCGGTGGGGAGGTCCATGGAAGCTCTCATTCAGGTAGGTGACCTTTTGGATAGCATTCGGTGCTCACGGCCCTTCCTGTGACTGGTAGTTCTGTATCTGTGTTACCAACATATTCAGCGAGGCCCACTCTCTGCCCCGTGTCCTCCGTGGGCCCGAGACGTTGCAGATGGATGAAGGCTCCGAGAGTGACTCTCCCTCCTGACCTCTTCCACCTGCAGATGAGACTCTCCATGCTGTGCATTGGGACGTCGCTTGTGTTTGGCTCTGTTCTGGGGAAGAGCTGGCGACTGTATAGAGTGTTCACCCAGAGGGTCCCGGACAAGAGAGTGGTGAGTTGGCAGCCGGTGCACAATGCTGGGTCGCAATGCTGGGTCGCAATGGGAGCTCCACAGTGGCTCAGAGCTGGGGAGGTTAGTGCAAATCTCCTGGGTGCCTGAGATTCTTGCCCATTGGCTCAGCCCTAGTGCTTCACCCCTTCATGGCTTCGTAAAGGCCCAGAAATACAGGGCTGAGCGTGAGTGCAGCTATATCTCTGAACATGGGTGATTTTAGGTACACCCAACCCCGGGCACCATGGGAACCGGTGAGCCAGCCAATGCCTGGGAGGGACAGACTGGGAGCTGCAAGTGGAAGAGTGAGTGCAGAGGAGCACAGTTCCTCCTCTCCTTAGAGCTCAGGTCCCTTCCACTCCGGCAGTTCTCTGCACTCTGAAAGGCACAGCTAAAGCAGTGAGCAGGAAAACGGACTCTGTGGGCAGAACTGACTGTGGAAGCCATCAGCAGCCAGGTTACACCAGCGTGTCTCTGACATGCAGGATTTATAAACATGCTCCTCCATCTTGTCAAATTCCCTGATATGACTGTTCAGACCTCATAACGGATTCTGTCCGGCTACTTCTCGGTAACGACGGGATTTTAAAAACCACATGGTAGGGGCTGGAGAGATGGCTCAGTGGTTAAGAGTGCTCTCTGCTCTTCCAAAAGGACCCAGGTTCAATTCCCAGCACCCACATGGCAGCTCACAACTGTCTGTTAACGGCAATTCCAAGGGATCTGACACCTTCACACTAATGCACATAAAATAAAATTAAATAAATTATTTAAAAAAACAAACAAACAAAAAAAACAAAACAAAAAAACCACATGGTATTAAATCACGGTGAGTACTCAGCGAAAGTTCAGCTGTGAGCAACCACACACAGATGCAGAGAGTTGGCCAAAAGGACAGAATTCATCCCTTTTAATATCCTTATCAAAAATAGGTTTCTTGGGGGATAACTGACATGAAAGAAAGACACATTTAAAGTGTGACATGAGCTAGGTGTGGTGGCGTATGCTTTCAATCCCAACACTTGGAAGGCAGGGGCAGATGGCTCTTCGTGAGTTCGAGGCCAGCGTGATCTACAGAGTGAGTTCCAGGACAGCCAGGGAAGGCTACACGGAGAAACCCTGTCTTGAAAAACAAAAACAAAAAGTGTGACATGATATTTACTTGGCAGGGTAGACATCATGATCAGAAAGGTGGTTTTTCCAGCGTGTGGCTTACTTACCCCCTCACACTTGGCGTGTGCTCTTTGAGGAAACTCAACTGCCTAATTTGTGGTAGTGGGCGACTGAGTTCGCCCCAAGAAAAACAAACAACAAGAACAACAAAACCGAAGTGTGACGTTATGTCTTAAATCATGGGTACACGCCTGAAACCTGTGACCTAGCAAACTCCACCATCCCCAGATCCTCAACATCCCCAGTCTGTTTCCCTGTTCATCGTTCAACTGTCCCGCTCTATTCCGTCACCGTTTTGCTTTCGGACATTAAAGATTAGTTTTCACTTTTCAGAGTTTCACATACTTGGAATCGTGGGCTGGAGAGATAGCTCAGCAGTGAACGGAGCTGGTTCCCAGCACCTGTGTTGGGTGTGTGCCACATCTGCCCACAATGCTCACGTGCACATACTTTAAAGCTAAAAGTAGATCTTTAAAAAAACCACAAATTTTAGACATTTTATTTCATGTGTGTGTGTATTGCCTGCCTGTATGTGTGTGCACTGTGTGTGCCTGGGACCTAGGATGTAAGAAGAGGGTATCAGACCCCCCCAGAACTGCAGTTACTCATAGTTTTGAGAGCCACCATGTGGATGCTGGGAATCAAACCCTGATTCTCTGCAAGAGCAGCCGGTGCTCTTAACCAACAAGCTCTTAACCAACTTCTTAAAACAAATCTTAAAAAAAAAAAAAAAAAAATTTCCCCAAGCACATTCTTAATCCCATTTACTCTGGAGGCAGAGGCAGGTGGCCCTGTGAGATTGAGGCCAGCCTGGTTTACAGAGCAAGTTCCAGTGTATTCAGGGCTACAGAGAGAAACCCTGTCTCAAAAAACAAAACAAAAAATAGCTGCTGGGGACATATTCAGCGGGAAGAAGGCCTGCTGGGAACCATGCAGTGGCTACTCTTGTTTATTCTGTTTAAGATTTATTTATTATGTATACAACATTCTGCCTGCATGTGTGCCTGCAGGCCAGAAGAGGGCGCCAAATCTCATTATAGATGGTTGTGAGACACCCTGTGGCTGCTGGGAATTCGAACTCAGGACCTCTGGAAGAGCAGCCGGTGCTCTTAACCTCTGAGCCACCTCTCCAGCCCTGTACATTGATCTGTTCACCCACTGATGGAGTTTGAGTTGTTTCTAGTTTGGAACTAATACAGATAAAGATGACGTGAACATTCATGTACACATCTTTGCATGGGTACATGCTCCCATTTCTCTTTGCTCAAAACCTGAGTAGAACAGTTGCCTCATATGGTAAGTGAGTACTTAACCTTGTTTGTTTGTTTCTGAGGCAAGGTCTCACGATGTAGCCCTGGCTTGCCTGGAAGTCAGTAGGCGTGACCTGGCTGGTCTTAAATTTGCAGAGGTCTGCCTGCCGCTGCTTCCTGAGGACTGGGATTACAGATTGTAGGCACCGTCTGTAATTCAACTCCCGAGCTAACTTACGCTTTGTGTGTTGTGCTTTGGATATTAAGTCTAAGAAATGTTTGCTTGGTCCAGCGGTGGTGGCGTACTCCTTTAATCCCAGCACTCTGGAGGCAGAGGAAAGTGGATCTCTGTGAGTTTAAGGTCAGTCTGGCCTACAGAGCTCCAGAACATCCAATGCTACCCAGAAAAACCCTATCTCAAAAAAGAAAAGAAAGAAAAAGAAAAAGGAAGAAATGTTTGCTTAATTAATGGCACAAATTTTTTTCTCCTGGATTTACTTCTAGAAATTTTTGGTTGTTTTTTTTATTTGTGTGTGTGTGTGTGTGTGTGTGTGTAAAAGAGAGAGAAAGAATGGGTACAATTGCCACAGCTTGTGTGGTCCTCTCCTTTCATCATTTGGGACCTGGGGATCGGCTCAGGGCATCAGGTTTGGTAGCAGTTTTACCTGCTGAGCCAATTCACCAGCTCTTAAGTTAGTTCTGACATTGGTTTGTCAGTCTGCGTAAAAACCGTGTTGGGATTATGACTGGATATGGTGTGAATCTAAGAACAAATGATTGTGACTTGATTCCTTAACAACGTTAGTTTTCGACCCATGACTCCTGGACATTTCTCTAGTTATTTGGGTTTTTATTAATGCTACTCAGCAATGTTGTATCTATTTCAGCATAGGTCTCTGACATATCTTCCCAAGTTGTTATCCTTTGTATGGTCTACTGTTTTGTAAATTATGCTTTTAAAGTTGGTCTCTGCTTGGGTACAGACAAATGGGTGGGTTTGGAAGCTGATCTTGCAACCTTCTAAATCACCTATTAGTTCTAGTGGCTTGATTTTTTCATTTTTGTTTGCAGCTTTGTTTTTTTTAAGACAGTCTCAGGCTGACCTATGTAGTCTAGGCTGGCCTCAGGCTCATGGTGACTCTCCTGTCTCAGCTTCCAAAATGTCAGAATAACAGTCATTCTGCCTTATGCATATTCTCTAGCAACTTGTTTGTTTTTTGAGAAGGTTTCTCTGCAGTCTTTTTTTTTTCCCCGTTTTTTTTTTTTGAGACAGGGTTTCTCTTAGACTGGCTTTGTAGACCAGGCTGGCCTTGAACTCACAGAGATCTGCCTGCCTCTGCTTTTCTGAGTGCTGGGATTACAGGTGTGTGCTACCACACCTAGCTTTGTGTAGTCTTGACTGTTCTAGAACTAGCTTTGTAGATTAGGTTGGCCTCAGACTCAGAGATCTTAGGTGCTGCCACTGATGACTATTCCAGCAACTTAAATAGACTCCATCAGAGTCTCAGTATAGATATCATATGGCCTGTGAAAAAAAGTTCTTGTCTGGTAAAACTGTTTTTTGTTTGTTTGTTTGTTTGTTTTAGATTTATTTATTATTTATACAGTTTTCTGCCTTCATGTAGACATGCATGCCAGAAAAGGGCACCAGATCTCACTAGAGATGGTTGTGAGCCACCATGCAGTTGCTGGGAATTGAACTCAGGACCCTTGGAAGAACAGCCAGTGTTCTTAACCTTTAAGCCATCTCTCCAGCCCCTCCTCCCCTCCAGGGCTGGTTTTAAAACATGTACAATTTTAAATTGGGGTGATAAGAGCAAACTATTCTTCAATTATTATTTTATATAAATACCTATGACCTGCCCGCTTGTATGTCTGTGCACTGTGTGTGTGCAGTGCTCAAGCAGGCCAGAAAAGAGTGTCAGATCCCCTGGAACTGGAGTTGCACAAGTTTGTGAGCCTCCAACATGGATGCTAGGAGTTTAAGCTCTGCCAGTGCTCTTAAGGAAGGACCATCTGTCCAGCCTCCTTCAATTATTCCTGACTGATGGGGAAGGCATTCAGTCCTTCCATGCTAAGCATGAATTGGGTACCATGTTTTATCATTGTAATCCTAGCATTTGGGAAGCAGAGGCAGGGATATGGTGAGTTTGAGGCCAGCCAGAGCAAGATCCTGTCACTCCCTCTCTTTCTCTCATATATATGAAAACCTATAATGAATTGCATTTTTGTATAATTATAATGCAATATTGTATATAATTAATGTATGGTCGTAAAAACATTTTAAAGAACCAAAAACATGATGTCAGCTGCAGTTTCACAGGATCTGTTTTTCCAGTTGTGGAAGGTTTCATTTTTATTCTTAGGATCTCTAAGACCTGGGGTCTCACAGCTCAGGAGTTTAAGATCATGCCCTTCCCAGAAACTGCCCCAGAACAAGACTCATTGCAAAAGCAAGAGGTTTATTAACCATTGTATAATGGGGTCACCCATGCCGGTCAGCAAAGAGTGGCACCTGGAGACAAAGGCCTTTAGGTTTTTAAAAGAAAAATTGCAGGAGATTTGAAGTTGCAGTCTTGGCAATTTAGGATTGGATAAGGAAGCTATAAAGTAAGATAATTGGTCAGTCTTAGGTGCTCAAGCTTGGCCAGTCCTGCCAAGTGTGGATGCAGCTGCAATTGAAGGTGGGGGTGGTTAGCTCATCCTTGAAGATTAGGGGCTGCAGACTTTTGGCTGCAGGTCAAAAGCTACTCAGAAGAAGTCTGGGTTCGTTGCTAAGAAATGCTATCTCAAAGACAAGGGTCTGGTCATTTTTTTTTTTGCTGAGTGAAGGTCATTGCTTGCTTGCCTTTTTTTTTATATCTGTCCTCACAGATAGGGTCACATTCCTCCATTCTCTGGAAAGGTACTAAGAGTCTTTAGCTTAACCTGAACCTAAAACTCAAAGCTATAGGCTTTAGAAGACATACAGGTTACAAAGTTAGTCTAACCCTTTCAGTTCCTGAGAATTTTTGTCAATGTTGTTGGGTTTTTTTTTTATATCAAATTTCCATGTCTATTGAAATTATCATATTATTTTCTTGTTTGGTCTATTCATCTGGTGGTGATTGTAGAATGCCCAATCAGACTTGCATGCCTGAGATAAATTCAAGCCGGTCATGTTGTGTTATGCTCCTTGTATTTGGTAGCTTCTTCTGTATAAAAATTTCCTTTGAATTTCTGCGCTTACACTTTTAGTGGATATGGCTTTGTAGTTTTCTTTTCCTGTAGTATATTTGCCTAGTTTGGTTATCAGGGTAATCCTGACTTTGTAGAACGACTTGGAGCTATTTCTCCTCCCTTTCTAGAGTGCTTGTATAAGGCTGTAAAACTGTGATGTTCTTCTCACTGCCAAAGGATAACCATTCTGAAACAGTGTGTTTCTACTTCTTCCTATCCCAAAATTTATATTACTGTCTTCATTTTTACATGTACTATAAACCCCATTCAGTTGTCATGATTTCTATTAAATGACATTCTTTTAAAGGTGTTTAGTAAAAATAAATCAATTCTTTTCCTATGTAGTTGACACATACTCTTAACTTCCTGTATACATTTTTTGTTTGTTTTTTGAAACAAAGTCTCACTATGTAGCCCTGATTGGCCTAGAACTCACAGAAACCCACCTGCCTCTGCCTCCCAAGTGCTGGATTAAAGGCACGAGCAGCCACACTGAGCCTTCTATCCTGGTTTTTATTCGGTATCATTTCCTTTTATCTGAAGAATAAAAACATTCAAGTGTGGGCGCACATGTGCCAAACTCTTTCAGCTTAATGGAGCTGAAAAAGTCTTTATTTTAGCTGCTTCCAAGAGAGACACTGCCATTTGCTTGTTGTGTGGTGTGGGGATGGGGTGAGGACCCTGCTCATGCTATTCGGTGGACCTACCACTGAGCTGTACCCCAGCCCCTAAAGGTCTCCTTCTTGTTTTCATACTTTGAAGATGCCCTTCTCCCGCTGTCTTCTCACTTGGCCTTATATGGAGAGAAATGGCCTTACATGTCTTTATCTTTGCTCCTCAGTAAACAGTGTGCCTTTTCCCCTTTGATTGCTAGCAGCACTTTCTTTTCCGAGCAACTTGATTAAGCACTGGGTTTATCTTGCTCTTGTGAACACCATGAGTTATAACTGGCTTGCTTTTATTTGGTGGCTGTCAAGAACATGGACCTACCATATCCATCACCCTGGACAAAAGCCAGGTCCAAATGGATCAAGCACATGACCCAGCATGAGACCAGATACCCTGAATCTGGTAAAGAGAAAGTAGGAAACAGGATTGAATCATTAGCACAGGACCAGACACTGAGGGCATAAGCATTAAGATCAGCAATTGGGGCTCAGTGAGTAAGAGCACTGGCTGCTCTTCCAGAGGACCTGGGTTCAATTCCCAGCACCCACATGGCAGCCCACAACTGTCTGTAACTCCAGGATCCAACACCCTCACATAGACATAGAAATAAAACATTAATACAATAAAAATAAGTTTTTAAAAAAGTTCAACAATTAATAAATGGGACTTCATGAAGCTAAAAGCTTCTGTACAGCAAAGGACACCATCATTTGAACAAAGCAGAAGCCTGCAGAATGGAAAAGTCTCTACTTATACACCTGATGAGAATTAGTTATCTAGAGTGTATGAATAACTTTCTTGTAAAAAAGCCAGAGTATCAAAACAAATAACTCACTTTAAAAATGGGGTATAGAACTTTAACAGAGTTCTCAAAAGATCAAACAAAAGTGGTTTGGAAACACTTGAAAAAGTGTTCAACATCCTGAGCTGTCAGGAAAATGCAAATTAAAAATACTTAGAGATTTCATCTTGTTCCAGTAAGAATAGCCAACATCAATAAAACAAATGACAGCACGTACTGGCAAGAGTATGGGAAAAGAGGGACACTTATTCACTGCCATGGGAGTACAAACCGGTACAGCCACCATGGAGCTTCCTCACCAGCTGAAAATCGAGCTACGGCAAGATCCAGCTATACCACTCTTGGGCATATACCAAAGGATTTTACATTTTACCACGGAGATACTTCCTCATCCACGCTCAGTGCTGTCCTATTTGTAAGAGCCAGAAATTGGAAACAGCCTAGATGTCCATCAACGATGAACGAATAATGAAAATGTTATTCAGCTGTACACACACACACACACACATATACATAATATATGTATATTAGAATCTTATGTATAATATACATATATACATAATATATGTGGCCACCATATAATGGAGAGAGAATGCCCCACTAGATATCTTACGCCACCCGGTAAAACCTCCAATGCCGAGAATGAGCTTACATAGTGTTGAGTTGTTGGTCAAGGGAGTCCCTCCAAATCACCGGCTGTTGCCAAGGTTGCTGGTTGGTCTCCATACCGGGTGGCAAGACCCTGTTGCTGAAGGCACAACTTACTGATGCCACTGAACATGGGGAAAATGAGCTGGTGCCCAACTGGAAGCTCCACCCCCACTGACTAGCGCGCGCTCGTGGTGCTGGAGGGTACTTTTCGAGTTAGCAGAGAAGAAACGTATGCGTCAGCATCGCCTAGCAGCAAGCTCTGTGGCCTTCAACAAGGACTGGCCTGCAAGATGTCCCCGTGCTTTAGTGGCATAGATGTTATGGCTGACCAACCACCTACCAGAGGTGGTGGATGACCCAAAGAAAACAAGTGTCTTCTAAGGCACAGGACAGACACACGGGAACTAGCAGAGACTGTGGCAGCACACACAGGACTTAGGCAGGTTTGAGGTACTAGCACAGAGAAGAAAAAGTGGGTAAAGGGTCCCGCCCCTAGCCAAGAAGCTCTTTGCAGCTTTTTCTAATGAATGGAGTGTCACTGGGTATATCAACTCTCCTGGGCAGGCCAACACAAAATGGAATGTATTTTCTTGGTTTTGTTTTGAGATATATAGATAGATAGATAGATAGATAGATAGATAGATAGATAGATAGATATAGATATAGATATAGATATAGATATAGATATAGATATAGATATTTTTTTTTTTTGGAGAGGGGGGGAGAGGAAATGGTTTGATTTGGTTGGTTTGGCTTTTGTTTTGTTTTCCCAAGACAGGGTTTCTCAGTGTAGCCCTAGCTGCCCTGGAACTTGGTCTGTAAACAGGATGGCCTTGAACTCAGAGATCTGCCTGCCTCTGAGTGCTGGGATTAAAGGTGTGTGCCTCCTCCTGGCTTTGCTTTTGTTTTTTGTTTGCTTGGGGTTTCATGGGGGGGGGGTTGTTTTGTTTTGTTTTTGAGAAAGAAAGGTCATGCAGTTAGACAGGGAGGGAGGATCTGGGAGGACTCGGGGTGGGGAAAGAATATGATCAAAATATACTGTATGAAAAAAAATTAATAAAATACAAAACTGAAGGCGTGGGGGGGAACATCAAGCGACATTTCTACCCCATTCACAAATGCTGTGCACAGTCCCCCCTCAACCCCCCTCCCCAGTCCTTCGTTAAGCTTGTTTGGGGTACACTTCGTTAAGCTTGTTAGGTACACTCCTTATACATCTTTTCTTAAATTGTCATAATCAATTTAAGACTGCCATAGAAGGAATAGTTCATCATACTAGTCAAATTGTAGGGAAGCTATTAATAACCCTCTGTCTTTCAGTCCGGGCTCTGAGTTAATGGCTAAGCCTGAGGGTAGAGCCTCCACCTTTGTGCGCTCACAGAGACACATAGCAATAAAAGCGAACTTCCCCTATGTGACCCCCTTGAAACCTTTGCCAGGAAACGTAGAAAATCAAAACCTTAAAAAAAGCTGGGCACATGCCTTTAATGCTAGCACTCAGAGGGAGAGGCAGGTGGATCAGAGGCCAGCCTGGTCTACAGAGCTAGTTTCAGGACACGCAGGGCTACATAGAGAAGCCTTGTCTTGAAAAACAAAGCAAAACAAACAAAACTTAAAGAAGTGGAAATATTTCCTGGTAACAGTAACAATAACTGAACAGGCTTGTAGAACATTCGGTCTTGCCATCCTAACTGTGAGGGGGGAGGGGTCAGTGGGGGTGTCTTTGGTTGCATTTGAGGCTCCCATAGAAGGCTGTTGCCATAACCCGTATCTCGGAGCACGGGGACACACTCTAGCACCTGAGTTCTACAGCCAGCAAACAAGGAGACTTTTTTTTTTTTTTTTTTTTTTTTTTGACCTTGATTGTTTTGCAGATTATCAAAGACCTGCAGTTGCTGGGGTTGGTGGCAGCCTTGGTGGTGGCTGATGTCATTCTGCTCGTGACATGGGTGCTGACCGATCCCATCCAGTGCCTCCAGATCCTCGGTGTCAGCATGAAGGTGAGGGCCTGCCTGTCTCTAGGCAACCTGATCCCTGGCCTGGGCTGGCTTCCATCACACACAGGGTCATCATCTCAGAAGCGCCTACTGAGGAACTGTCCGGCAGACAAGTCAGGGGCCAAGGCTGCCCTGAGCACTCCACCCCCTGTCTGCACACTGTACTGCTACCCACAATGCTCCACGTGCCCCCAGTCTTCCCGTGGGCGCCCTCCCAGGTGTCAGTGCACAGTCACTGATGAGAATTCTCAGCTCTAGGGAGTTGCCTTCCCCACCCTCTTGAGAGACGAAGGTGGAATGCCCCTGAGGGAAGGCCGCAGAACCCCACTCTAAGTCTCCTTTCCAGAGGGAGGGGTGATGCAGAGATGGCAGTACTGGCTCTTTCGCTAGGCTCGCTCCGGTATAATAGAAATAATTTGGTCAGACGGGCTGAGGAATACAGCAAGGGTAGGCAAATAAGGATCTGGCTGTTTGCCAACAGTGAGTGGTTCACGGTGTGAAATACTCTCATAATTTTACTGAGGGGCCTTGTGGTAGCAATGCCCATGCCCTTGAGCAAGCCCAACATCTGCTAGTCACCCACCTCTCTCTCCTTCCCTCCTGCTCAGGCACTCTGGTTTAGGCTCTAACCGAGTCGCCTACCTATTTCCGTTTTTACATACGGAGGAGGGAAATTCACACTCCTGGGAAGATCCCAGAGCTCCGCTGTGAGGTCCCAGGAACTTGAATGCCCTTGGCTCTGACCCTGTGTCCCTCACAGGTGACGGGGAGAGATGTGTCCTGCTCTTTGACCAACACACACTTTTGTGCTTCACGGTACCCGGATGTCTGGATCGCCCTGGTTTTGGGATGCAAGGTTGGTAACCACATCTTCATGGGTTACAGTCTGTCTCCAGCAAAATGGATTTGGAAAGAGAATTAGGGAATTGGTGAGGTACATTCATGGATAGTGACAACAGAGTATGGCGAGCCTCAGAGCCAACGTGGGGTGAGACAGAAATCCCAGAGCTGTGAACCTTTTGTTTCTCTACTGTTTATATTGGGGGGGGGGGGTTACACCGACAGTTCCTCATGCACCCTCATTCAGTCTACCCACAAATCACAGGGAATTCAGGTTCCCTCATATTATGGTCTGTTTTTCTGTCTGGGGAAGGTGGCCTGGGAGGGAGGTTGTTTGTTTTTTGAAGGTCTTGCTATGTAATCCTCATGGATCTCAATCACTGTGTAAGCCAGGCTGGACTTGGACTCACAGCAAGAGCCATTGTAATTGGCATATATATATATATATATATATATATATATATATATATATATATATATATTCTTTTTAAGAAGAATTCAGGAAGCAAACAGCCTCTGCTCCCTTGTATCCTGGAAGGATTAGGAAGCAAACCTCCCTGTGCTACAGAATGGTGCTGAATTCTGCCCTGGGCCCTTCCTAGCTGAACGTCAACCTCATCTTCTCTTTCAGAGCCATCACTCCATCAACTAGGCACAGTGATGACAGCCCCTGAGAGCATCTCTTAGCTGCTTAGAATTCACACACCAGAGTTCCCAGCCACCCCTGCCCTTAGCAAGGGCTCCAGAATATTACATCTTATTATTATTCTGGTTCTGCCTTTGGCCCTGGGTAGTTCTGGAAGCATTAGGTCGCCTCGGTTCTTAGATCCCAGAGCTGATCCTCCACCTCCCCCCCCCCCCCTGCCCCCTGCCGCCCTACATTCCCCCCAACCCTTGCCTTCTGCGAATTCCCGCCGCTCTTTTTTTTTTTTTTCCACTATCAGTGACTAGCTGAGCCAACTCCTCTGGGCCCCTGCCAGCCAGCAGCTGACCCTCACCTTTGCTGACCAAACTTAGATGATAAACAAAACTCAGGTTTGACACCCTCAAGCAGTAGTAGCCACAGGTATAATAGCTTCCCTTACACCCGTTTCCCTTGTTATCAAGAATCTGACTGGAATCAAACTGTTCCATTAAAAATCAGAGTTAACATTTTCAGAGTCAACAGAATTTTAGGCACCTTTGATAAAACTACTAATGCTCCAAGTGCTGAATGCTGCTCGAGGGCACCAGTTAGCCACGAGTCAGGCCCCACAGGCCTCTCCTTGTGTCCCACTCAGTGAAGATCCCAAGGTGACTGGGTTTGAGCCTCTACCCCCGTTTGGAACACTGGGCATCAGAAGCACCTCTGTACACTGATTCCTTCCCCTCCAGGAGAGCCAAAGCTTCAAAAGTCATCCCTTGGATGTTGGAGGTGGAGTTGGCCGGGTCACATGATCTCAGAGTCAACAGGACACCTGGCCTGGCTTTCCTAAATCCCCTCAGCTCCCAGCCTTACCTCATACCCAATGGCATCTATACATTCCAGTTATAGACAGGGCATGGCTTGCTTCCTCCACTCTCCCTATCAGCCAGGCCTGCTCCTCCTGCTGCTGTTGCCTTCGTGTTGTTAACTGCCATTGTTGTTTTGAGTCAGGGTCCATCTTAGGGTTTCCACTGCTGCGACGAAACACCGTGACTGAAAAGCAAGTTGGGGAGGAAAGGGTTTGTTTGGCTTACACTTCCATATTGTTGTTCACCATTGAAGTCAGGACAGGAACTCAAACAGGGCAGGAACCTGGAGGCAGGAGCTGATGCAGGAGTTGTGGAGGGGTGCTGCTTACTAGCTTGCTCATCCTGCTTTCTTATAGAACCCAGGACCCCCAGCTCAGGGATGGCATCACCCACAGTGCACTGGGCCCTCCCCCATCCGTCACTAAGTAAGAACATGCCTTATGGCTGGATCTTTTAGAGGCATGTTCTCAATCGAGGGGTCCCCTCCTTCCAGATAGCTCTAGCTTGTGTGTCAAGTTGACATAAGACTAGCCAGCACAGGGTCTCACTGTGTACCCCGAACTGGCTTCAAACTCACAGCAACGCTCCCGCCTTGGCCTCACCAGTGTGGGATGCCTGGTCACCCATCATGCCTGGCCGTGAATGTCCTTGGTAGCAATGGTTCGTAGCATAGTGCTTTGAGTAAGTCAGAAAGGCCAGTGCGTGCAGAATCTGTGCACCGAGTGTTGCTGATGAAAGCTCTGACCTCTGTATAGACGCAGCTGCCTCTGGAAAAAGCAGCACTGTTGGGCACCACGTCATTTCCTCCCTGGCACAAGCGAGAACCAGGAGGACAGGTTTATGTCTGTGAAGAAAGGAAAGAACCAGGGCCCAGGGTTCCTGGTAGAGGCAGGGGATGTCAGCAAGCAGTTCAGACGTAGCGCTTGCTGCCTGTGCCTCCCCTCCGGGTCCCAGGCTGCCTTTGTCCTCCTCTTTTTCCATCTTTCACCTCCCAGGAACCCCCCCCCGCCCCCCCCGCACAGAGCCACCGGCAGCCTATGGAGTTCTTTGTGTGGAATAGAAAGCAGCGTTCCTCCTGGCAGATGCCGCCTTGCAGGTGCAGGGCTTGGCAAGCAGATGGTGCCTTTGAGCGCCCTGGGAAAACAAACAACTCCCCTCCCTCTGGCACTGCCCTACCATAGTAGCACAGGCCCGGGCAAGCAAACTGTGGGTCACTTTCAGTGCCCACGCTCGACTCAACTCGCTCGCTCACTGCCAAGTCTTAATGGCTAAGTAGCACACCCCTTACACACACAGACACCTAGTGCCCACCACCCTGTCTGTGGAACTCCTATAAACTCACTCTCCGAGTGAAGGACGGGAAGTGATAACATTCCAAAGCCACGGGTGTAGGGAGCTATCTCCTGGTTACTTGTGTCATAGCTGATGCTTACAGCAGATCTTTAGGCAGATACAATTAGCCCAGCGTTACCAGTGAGGACCCTGGCCCCAACCCTACCCCTTTGACCATGGTCCCTGTTTTCTGTGCCTCTGGCCCCTGCTCCTCCTGCAGGGCCTGCTGCTGCTGTATGGTGCTTACCTGGCTGGCCTGACCAACCACGTCAGCTCTCCTCCGGTGAACCAGTCCCTGACCATCATGCTCGGAGTCAACCTCCTGCTGCTCACTGCTGGGATGCTTTTCGTAGTCACCAGATACTTGCACTCCTGGCCCAATCTGGTCTTTGGACTCACGTCTGGAGGGATCTTCGTTTGTACAACCACCGTGAACTTCTGTGTCTTCCTGCCCCAGGTATGACCAGAGGACTCCGCAGGGTTCTTCACAGGGTCATTTTATTTTCGGCTGACACTTTTCCTTGCAATTATGGTGGTCAGAGGAGGGGCTGGGACCCCCTCTGGACCTCCTCAGTGCCTAGGAGAGGGCAGCCCTGCTCTCCAGGCAGGCCAAAGAAGGCCACCAGCTGGAGCCTGTTTCTACAGGTGACCTGAACCCTGCTTCCTGCCCAGCTCCCATTCTGCTCCACTCCTCTTCTGAGCCCTTTCAGTCCTTGAGATGCTTTTTTTTTCCTCTCACTAGTCGGAGAAAACAGTTTTTGTTGTTTTGTTTTGTTTGTCTCACTACATAGCTCCGGAACTTACTATGTAGCCCAGGCTAACTTTGAAGAGGAGAGTCTTTTAGTTTCAGGTTCACAGAGACACGTCTGCCCAGAACTTCATGACTGGGAACGGGTTTCCTAGCAGGGCGTGGCAGCATGTGCCTGTACTCTGAATGCCTGGGAGATGGAGGCATGGGAACCGGGTTACCCTCAGCTACAAAGGGAGCTTTTCCCTTCCTCCTACTGGAGGGAAACACAGAATCTCCTTTTTTTTTTTTTTTTTTTTTTTTTTTTTTTTTTACAAAAGGGAGCTATTAAAATGTACTTCTGTTATCGCTGTTAAGAATAAAATCAAATATCAAAAAAAGGAGGAGGACGACGGAAGCAGAAACAACATCCTGGCAGAGAGAGAGATGGAAGGATCCTTGAGCCCAGGAGGAGAGCTCTGGCCATTCTTTTCCGAGCTGATGGGCTGCAGGGCCTCATCCATCATGTTAACGATCTAGCCACTGCTTCCTTTCTCCCTGTGCTCTGCCCTTCCTCCCCTTGAGGCTAGCCCTCATTCTCATCCCCTCAGGGCTCCCTCCACTGTTGACTGATAGGTTACAGTCAACTTTAGGACGCCCATGGTGTGACACATAGGCACTTCCGTCTCCTTTCTGCTCACTAACTCTCTACAAAACACTCAGCCGAATATACAAATGAGGGGAAAGTGAAGTGAGCGTGTAAGGCTGGTGCAGCTTTTGTGCCACAAGCTGGAGGAACTTTTGCAGCATCTTGTTGTTGTAGAGAGTGGAGGCTCGTCTGGGGTGTGGGAAGAGCTGGGGGGGGGGGGGGGGGGTCCCCCCCCCCGGGGGTTTGCAGAGGAAAGGGGAAACTTTTGGAAACCTAGCCTTTTTTGCCACTCTTTTCCCTTCTTGTTCGCCTATGAAAGAACTCAGCATTTGCTCTGTCAGCCTCCGGTATAGCTAGAGGTGCCCCTGGAACAGCATTTAGGACACTAGAGGTTTCCTGAAGGGCTCCCGAGAGACTTCATATTGTCCTGGGGGTGAAAAATGATAAACACTGTTGGCATATCCCTTTCCTCTTCTTTCTGCCTTGGCTATATGTAACATCTGGTGTGATGGCTCTCGGCTTGTGATCTATAAAATATATTCATCACATTAAGAGACTATAGCTCCTTCTGTGTCATGGCATACATTCAGGAGGACAGGACCCTAAGGGAAAACCCACAGGTACAAAAGAAAACAAAGAAGGTTTGGTGATGACGCCTTCTTCTGCAGTAGAAAATGTTCCAAGGTATTTATTTGGCTTGGTCAATAGGAGTCCAAGGACATTGCCTCTTTTCAACAAAAAGCAAACCACAAAGCCAGGACTCTGGTCTTAGATGATGAAATATTGAATAAGGATAGGGGAAAAAATGATGTTAGGTTGAAACGAAGCATTGAATAGGCAATTTGACCACTGCAAAATATTGAGCTAATAGGCAAACAAAAGACAGATGAAAATAAGAGACTAAATATAAAAAAAATAAAGAAAGAAAGAAAGAATAGATCTAGGGACAGAGTTCACAGCAGACAGAAGTCTCTGAGAGAGCGGAGGAGGGAGGAGGGGGGGTGGAGGGAAAGAGGGAGAGGGAGAACTATTCGCCAGGGAATTCTGAAGTAAAGGCTTTCTGATGTGAGCAGCACACCCTCTGAAAACGCAGAGGATTCACAACCTGCCTGGACGGTCCTAGTCTGTACTTCTACTCCGCGCTCTAACCCCTTTGCGTCCTGAGCCCCAGCCGCAAGACTTCTGCTTCCTCGGGGCGTTTGAACCCCTGCAGCTGTGACCAGCAGGCTGACTTCTGCCTCCCTAGAATTCACCTACAGTTCCCAGCTGCGCAGAGAAGGGAGTGGGAGCCGGACTGTTTTTGGGTCCCGGAATGTGGTGGATGGGTGGGCAACCTGTCTCTCCCCTGCCTCAGCCCTTTTCCTCCTGGTTTTCATGGGCTTCTTTTCGTTTTTTACCTCTCATCTTCTGTTTCTCTCTCTCTCTCTCTCTCTCTCTCTCTCTCTCTCTCTCTCTCTCTCTCTCTCTTTTTCACTTTTTCCTCTTGAACTGACCGTGGATGTGAGACTAAACCATATCCTAGAGTGTTTTAGATTTAGGGATTAAGTTCTTTTTCATCAGAGAAAAACCCCTAAATTGATTTCTCCTCCGGCTCAGAAGCCGGCTTTCCCGGTGAGACTCTCACGGAGTCCCCAGGGTCCAGACGCAGCTGAGCACTTTAGGAAAGGGGGTGGGGAGCTGGGGGAGGGGCGGGGGGCGGGGGCGGGAAGGACCCGCTGTGACTCCGAAGGCTCTCCAGGCGGCGCTGGAGAGCAGGGCGATGCCACTGTAAGGCAAGGGACCGGAGAAGCCTGGACTCAGGCTGCCAGGAAATGCCTGGGTGTATCTCCTGCCAAGCGCTGAGGTCATTGCCAGACATCAGCCCAGCCTTTGCCTCTGTGACCTGAGTGTAACCCGTGCCCCCGCCCCCGCCCCCGCCCCCGCCCCTTCCCGGTCCACTCCGAAAGGCTAAATTCCGAGGACAGTTTCTCCTCCAGCCCAGCGTTTACGACACACTTTACCCGGTGCCCACAAGCCTGGAGAACTGTCAAGAAAGGCTTCCTTCATTTATTCAGCTATCCTTAGTTCCTGGGAGAGGCGGTGAAGCCCGGGGCCCCTCCCGTCTTTAAACCTGGTGGAGGGCAAACATAGGAGGAATTAAAATATGTGTGCTTTGGAAGCTGTACCTTCACCACAAATGCACGTTGGAGGTCAGTCTAGAGACAAAAGCAGCAAGCAGAGGGGCAGAGATAGGACAGAAAATAAGAATGAACTCCCAAGCGTGGGAGGAGCTCCACGGGAGGAACATCAGACTTTCCTCTTGTCCTTTTGTTACATTTTAAAAAGTGTTTTGTGTGTGCATGTCATGGGGCATGGATGCAGGTCGGACAGCCTCTAGCAGGAGTTGGTTCTCTCCTTCCACTAGGGGGGTTCCTGGGATTGGACCCCCCCAGGCCAACTGGCAAGCACCCTTACCTTGCCATCTTGCCTGCCCACTCTTTGCTACTTTAAAATTAATTTTATTTATTTATTTTTTTAATGTGTATGGGTGTGTTGCCTGCATGTATGTCTTTGCACTATGTGCATTCTTGGTACCCACGGAGGTCAAGAGAGGATACCAGATCCCTTGGAACTGGAGTTACAGAGAGTTGTGAGCTACACGTGGATACTGGGAACCACACTGGGGTACTCTGGAGGAGCGGCCAGAGCCATCTCTCCAGCCTTTCTTTGCTGATTTTGAAATAGAAATAAGTTGAGAAGTCAAGGCTAGAGAGGCAACTTCGGGAGCGTCCGGGAGCATGGTGTGGCCTGTCATCAATGCAGCATGGATTCCCACAGGTACCAGTTCCTGTGGCTGCTGTAACAATCGCCAAAGGCTTTAAACAAAACAAATGTATTATCCGTAGGGCAGATATCCAAATGGGTCTCATTTGACTAAAATCAAGGTGTTCATAGATGTGGATTTTTCTTCAGAGGAGGGGAATTTTAATTTTCCCAGCTGCCAGAGGCCTTCTTTAGATCATGCCTCTTCCTCTCTTTCCTGACCCAACAGTGGGGCACCTTCATGGCAGTCCCTTCTTCTCTGTTGTTGAATATTAATATTTACTATCAATTTATCTTTTAGTTAAACAGCGGTTGTTCCTAAACTAGCTGTCTACCCAAATCACCACACAGAGACTAGGATTTATTTAATTAACCTAGAGCACAATGCTGGGCAATAGTTACTCCGTCCTAAACCTCCAAGCCTGCATAGTTTCCTCCCATTCAGATTTCCCACATTATACTTGCTTTTAGTCATAACTTAGGTTGAGTTTGTCTCTCCTAGTGGTTCCAAGTCCTGTCCTACTGATCTCTCCTCTCCGACTCCTCCCACTCACTTCCTTCTCTTCCCCTCTGGACCAGAATGTCCTACCTTATTCTCTCCATTGCACATCATTGCCTAGTTGTTTTATTGACAATACAGAGAACACAAACTTGAGACAGGAGATGCTTAGAATAAACATCAGGATGCAATGTCCGACTAAAACCAGATAGTGGAGTAGATATATCATCGTTTGAATGAACAAGGGTAAATTGTATATATTCCACAAGAATAGTATACCAACATTTCCCCCTTTAAGTCCAATAAAAGGCTCCTTTTCTTTCAATACAATAACAATTATAAAACAGTTATGAAAACTATTAGGTAAGATTTACATGTGCAGTGTCCAGTCCATGTGTATTTAGCAACTTAGGAGAAAGTATCTGACTATCGTACCTTGACAAGTTTAGAGTTCTATACCTAAATTAACTTTTATTCTTATTGGCATTACCTTTATGCAAACATTTTCTTAAATTCTAAACAACTTAAACTTAATTGTGGAACTGTAACTATTTGGTCTTCAATCCCACCAGAGACTTGAGAAGGAATAAAATTAGTGACTTGAGTCAATAGGAAGTACACGTTAGCAGCTTCCAAAAAAATAAAAAATTAACAGAGACAGTTTACTGCCTGAACAATCACCCAAAACTACAACGTTGGAGCATCATCTTCAGCCTTCTGGCTCAGAACATTTGACAGACATATATGCAAAGCAGCATCTATTGTTTGCCCTGTCTTGGCAGAGTTCAGCAGTTCAGAGTCCTGCATTTAAGCTTGCCCATTTTTAGAAGAATTATGCCTGTCGTGAAATGAGGGCATTTTCTTTTTTTCCCAGGTGGCTCGTTTGCCACATTTGAAGCCATCTCCATATGGAGGTTCTTCAATGCTCATCATCTTCTCTGAGGTAGTTGGGGTACTACCAGGAGATGACCTGTCTCACTGTCAAAGAATCTTTAAAATAATAAAGACATTTTTAAATGCCATATTCTGTAGGTCTCTAAAGTTTTTGAAGACTTACCTATCTTTATGTAATCATATCTATCTGTTAAACCTAGGATGTATATGCCTGTGATAAATTAGATTGGTGTCTGACATGACTATGAGTTGTTACCAATTAACTTGTATTATATCATACTCTAAACAGTTTGTGATAGCAGTTTAAAAGTATTGGAAGTAACCTTGAATTTGTATCAATATACTAAAGTTTACCAATGTATTAAAAATAGACTTATTTTTGCATCAATATACAAAATCCTATACCAGAGTTAAAAATAACCTTATTTGAGAATAATAAAGCCTTGAATAGATTCAATAATCTACCTTTTGTCTTATTATTCCTATAAAATATCCCTGTATTCCCCTTTCTTTCTTTTCAACCCCTTTTCTCCTTATCTAAGAATGATAAAGAAAAGAAAAAGGAAAAGAGAAAAATCCCTGAGTCTAACCTTGTGTTCTCTCTGAATAAGACCATTAATAATTTATAACTATCTCCCAATGACAATAAACATTCATAGCCCCAGAAAAACAACCAAAAACCTACCCAACCCCCTCTAAAGAAAATTGGATGTCATTCTCATGATTTTTTTCCAGCTGACTTTTTGGACATGCAGAAATCCTGTTGGGGGACCAAAGGAAATTGGGGAAAAAATGATTAATTAAGCAAACATTAATATTTGTGGCCCAGTCTTTGAATGTTGAGAAATTTCAGGTTTAATAGAAGTCCTATTTGGAACAGTCTAAAATGCTGGACCAATTGAGATCAGCTTTCTTCAAAGCTCTCTTGGGAGCAGTCTTTGATGAGAAACAGCAATTGAAGCAGTTGAGGCAGGAACAAGCAGAATGCTGGAACATGCAAGATGCTGGAACAGATATGTCAATGTCTCAGCATGTTGGAAAGATGAATTCTGTCAGGTTTGATCCAGAGTCCCCGGTGTGTGGTCCTTTCGTTCCACAAATATATAATTTCTCACAAGCATTATATATTATAAATGTATGAGATGTGCAGGATGAAACCAAACTGTAAACCATTTTTATCTATGCCAATTAAAAGAATGGCATAATAAATTTTGAGGTTATTGTAGCCAAGGATTTTCTGGCCATGTATTGCTGAAGTTTTTGACTGGAGACATTTTTTTATGTCTCAGTTTTAGAGCTGTTCCCATGTGAAGGGATCAGGAATTTATCTTACCTGTTCTGTTTAGCCTTCTTGAATCCTCTCTTCTTGTGTGTAGCCAGGATCTTCTGGTGGTCTTCCTCTGTCATATCTTATTTTTATTAGTTTTGATGGAACCCATAATTTCTCTTCTCCTGTATGAACATACACAAAACCTCTTTCCAGTGTAACACATTCCCTGGTTTCCATTTTGGAATAAAGACTTTTATATACTGCTCTAATTCAGCAGTCCTTTCTAAATTCCACTGTGTCTTAGCACGTGTGCTACTTACCTCATTTAAACATTTTAAAAACTGATAAATCATTATTTAATCTATTTTGGGAGATATTATATTTCCCTTCTGTTTTATGACCATCTTTTTTAAAATTACTGTTAGATATTTTCATAATCATTTGACCGTGGGATTATAAGTTACATCTGTAACAGGTTTCATGTCATGTCTAAAATATTGTTGAATTCCAATGGATATACATGCTGAAGCACCATCAACCCCAATTTGCAAGGGCATCTCCAAAATATTCACCACCTCTAACAAATGGATCATGCTCTCCAGAATTTAAGACAAAAGCCCAGTGGAATTCTGAATATGAATCTATGGTGCAGTACATGTATTTCAGTTCTCCAAACTCTGTAAAATGGAGCACACCAGCCACTGTATGAGCTTGTTCCAGGACAACACTAAACAGGATCTGCATTTCTACTTTAGCATATAGACCTTCATCTAATTGAACCTTAAGAATACACATACAATATCCAGTCTGACCAAGTGGCCTGTAGCTGAAGACTTTCTCTCCAGCATCACGATAGACTGCCATTTTGCAGTATCTTCAAGCTTCTGTGGACTGTTCTCATCTAGAACCACCTCTTTTGGTGTTATTTTAAGTACCAGATTGGATTGCTCTGAAGGCTCTTTATTTTGATTCAAAGGTTCCCCCAACCTCTGTTCTATGGCCTTTAATTTACCATCTATTTTCTCAGTCTCTTCTTTCTCCAAGTCTGTCTTATCTTGATCTTTCCCAAAGAGGATATACAAAACTGAAATCATCTGTGAAAAAATTATTTGTATGTAAAGAGAGACAAACTCAAATGGTATCCAGAAGCACTGTGTCATTTTGTCTTCCTCCATTTTCAACATAGAAAATTATCTTTTTTAATCTCAAAACCTTTCTCTAGGGACTGTACTTTCTTAGACCCAGCTTGCCTTTCAGGTGTTACCAATTCAGATGTTTGAGTCTTCTTAGTCTGTCTCTTGCTTCCGCTTCCAGGGAGAGGTATTTTTTCTGCCTCCCTCACTGGATCCTGACCCCTTCCTCACTCTGGGAAGTTAAGATCCACAAATGTTCGCTCCTCAGAATGTCCAAGAACCCCTTCTCAAAGGGATTTCACTTTCTGCGTTGGCTAGCAAAGTCTGGCCTTTAAAAGCTTCTTGGTTAAAGAGTTACTTTTATTTTTTCTTTACATAAAGAAACTGCCTTTCTGAGGTTTGTGTGTATCAATTTTTGTTTTTCTGCAGCCTGCTGGAGGCCTTGCTGGCTCTGCAGGGGATCTGTCTACTCTGGAATCTGAGCTCCTAGTTTAGGAACTGCCTTTGCTTTGTTTTTAAGGAACAGAACTAAAAAACTGTTCTATGCTTTTACTTTCAATGTAAGTTCTTGCTAGATTACTGTAAATTCTGCCACACATTGGTGTGCCATTTGTTGTGGGTTATTAATATTTACTATCAATTTATCTTTTAGTTAAACAGCGGTTGTTCCTAAACTAGCTGTCTACCCAAATCACCACACAGAGACTAGGATTTATTTAATTAACCTAGACTAGCACAATGCTGGGCAATAGTTACTCCATCCTAAACCTCTAAGCCTGCATAGTTTCCTCCCATTCAGATTTCCCACATTATACTTGCTTTTAGTCATAACTTAGGTTGAGTTTGTCTCTCCTAGTGGTTCCAAGTCCTGTCCTACTGATCTCTCCTCTCCGACTCCTCCCACTCACTTCCTTCTCTTCCCCTCTGGACCAGAATGTCCTACCTTATTCTCTCCATTCCACAGCATTGCCTAGTTGTTTTATTGACAACACAGAGAACAAATGGTGGCATAGTTACACAAACTTGAGACAGGTGATGCTTAGAATAAACATCAGGATGCAATGTCCGACTAAAAACAGATAGTGGGGTAGATATATCATGGTTTGAATGAACAAGGGTAAATTGTATATATTCCACAAGAATATTATACCAACATCTCTCTTTGCCCTCTTCTCTGGCTCTCTCTCTCTTTCTCTGTTTCTTGAAACAAGGTTTCTCTGTGTAGCCCTGGCTATCCTAGAACACTCTGTAGACCAGGCTGGCCTTGAGATTTACCTTCCTCTGTCTCCTACATGCTGGGATCAAAGGAATTCGCCACCACTACACAGCTCCTCCTTCTCTCTTATATGGACTCTCGGAATGACATTGGACCCACACAAATAATCCAGACTAATCTTTCCATCCCCAGCCTTAATATCACCATCACAAAATTCTGTTTGCCATCTGTCTTATTTACAAGACACCATGACCAAGGCAACTCTTATAAAAGGAAACATTTAGTTGGGACTGGCTTACAGTCGGAAAGATTTAGTCCATTATCATCATGGTGGAAAGCATGAGAGCGTTCAGGCAGACTTGGTGCTGGAGGATCAGGCAGCAGAAGGAGACTGTTCCACACTGGGCAGAGCTTGAGCATAGGAGACCTCAAAGCCCGCCCCCACGGTGACACATTTCCTCTTCTAATAGTGCCACTCCCTATGGCCAAGCATTCAAACCCATGAGTCTCTGGGCTTAGGGGAGAGGAATCCAAAGTTTGACATGGCTTTATGCATGTGTTTGACAGCCAGTCCTTGACAGCCCTCCAAAGATGCTCGACTCTGGGTGCCGAGACTGTGGAGGGTAAGATGGCTTCACCTCCACCACTGTGGTCTCCCATCGCTCACACCTTTGGCACTCACGAGGTGGGCACAGTGTCCCAGCAATCTGAGAATGCTCCAGCCAGATCATACCTCCACAGATGGCTCCCCAACGATAGTTTCTGGACCCCTCAACATTCTGTCTCTTCATTAGTTCTATGAGACTCTACGCTGTGGTGGTCCTGGTTACAGCCGGGGGGTGGGTCTGTCATAGGTGATGTGTGACCTTGGAAAGGTCACACTCCTACGGGTTTCCCTGTTAGAAAATACAGCCACGTGTCAGGACTGACATTCTATTTTGATTGACAGATGCAGGTTTTTATTTGCGCTTTGGCCATTAATTTGGGTTAGAGAGCCTCCAACCATGAACTGGGCTCTCAATAGCAGAAAAACACATCACTTCTCAACAACTGAAAAAGAATGACTAAAAATAGCTGGATACAACTAGAAACAGTCTCACAGACACATTATTGTTTAGTAAGCTCCCACGCTAGAGCTTCCGAATGCTGCTCTAGACATGTCTTTGCTGTGATCTCCTTTGACACTCTGACAACAGAGAGGTTGTTTTCTATCATATTCTGTCTTATTCCCGGGCCTTTTAAAAGCAAGAAACCTTAATACTCTCGGGTTTTCAGTCATTACTGTCTATGAACGCTCAGAGCAAATAGTAGTAAATCGGAGTTTTAAGGAGTAAATAGCTCGTGCTTATGTGTGTTGGTGACAGTGTCGTTCCTTGGTGTTTATGAGAAAGAGCAAGGGAAGCGTTTCTGGGTGTGTAATTAAATAAATAATATGTGTTCTTCTTGCTAACAGCTGAAGCAATGGAAGGAGTTTGAAGGAGAAAACCAAACAATCAGACACATGGCCAAATATTTCAGCACTCCCAGCAAAGGTCTCCACAGCCAGTTTGATGAGGACCTGAACTGCCACTTGAGGGATGAGAAGAGCTGCATGGAGAGGCTCCTCACAGAAGTAAGTGGCACCTTGCCTAGCAGGCTCCCTATCAGGAGCTCCAGGCTCACAGTCCCGCACTCCCTCGTGGCCCCGCATGCCCTCACGCTCCCACACTTTCCTGTTGCCAACAGTCTCTGTCTCGATCATTCTTCTTTCCCCATCACCCCAGTGACCCTCACCCATCTCGCTCCCACAGCGGACAGGCGTAGACCGAGTCATTGTGCTACAAACATGCTGATGACCAAGGCAGACTTGCTTCCTGACCTTATGGAGTTCACAGTCAAGTGGAACAAATGGCTATTGATTGCGTGAACATTTAATTTAAACGACGGTGATAGATAGGAAGCTCTGGAGATGCAGCTAGATGGAGAGAGTGCTTACCCAGCATGCACAACGTCCTGGCTTTCATCCCATAACTACTAAACCGGGTGCGGTGGCACCTGCCTATGGTTCCAGCACTCGGGAAGTGAAGGCAGGGGAACCAGAAGTTCAAGGTCATCCTCTATTACATAAGGAGTTCAAGGCCAATCTGGGTTATGTGGGACTCTTAAGTTCAAGAATTCTTAATTGTGATGAGAATCAGGATGGTGAATGAGAATAATGAATGGGTTGGGGGAAGAGGTGAAGGAACACAGCAGAACGGTGAGGCAAGACTCTGGATGAAGGATAATGATGAAGAACAATTGGCCAGGTGTAGAGTTCAAACAAAGGAAAAAAAACGCATGCAGAGGGAACAACAGTGGAAAGACCCTGAGCTCCAGTAGATGTCAGGGTCTGTGTGAACATTCTTTACATCCAGCCACGCCATGTGTCCAGGACCCGATGGGTCTCCCTGACGTCACCAGCTGACCGGAGACATCAACCTTCTCGTTGCTCAGTACTTCCAGATGTGGGTGAAGGTGAACAAGGGTCTCCACATCAAGGCAGCTTAGGTGCCCCAGACCTTCTTCAGTCTGTACTTGAGCCAGAATTGGCCCCTCTCCCGGAAAAGCATAATGTGGGCTTGAGTCAAGCATGTGAAGAAAACTCAGGGCCTGTGCTCCATAGACACAGAAGGTGGCATGGGGCCCATGTGAACAAACTAGCAAGTATTTTGACACTATATAAATCAAATTTTATACACACACACCCATATGCAGAACATACTTGAGTTTGTGCTATTGGTAAAACCAAATAATAATAATAATAATAATAATAATAATAATAATAATAATTGTAATATTATAATAACAATAATAATTGTTACTGTTATTATTATTGTTATTATTATTTTGGTTAGAGGGACTGCTCCCTGAGCATAAGAGAATAGTGTGGGGAGACCTAAGAAGCACCCAGATGAAGGGCCAGACCTGGCTAGTACCCCTGAGCCCTGCTTCTCTGGTCCCCTACAATACACCCTCCCCTTTGGGTCTTCTTTATCCACCAGGAAACCTCTCCTTTCTTTACTGTATATTAAATGTTCTGGTCATTATTTCAAAGCCAGATTTCTCTCCACCTGGCAGGGGGAGCAGCCACACCTCTGGTGCTCTCTGTAAAGTCTTTAGAGAAACGCTTTCCCTGATGAACAGAAGGCCTGAAACTTGGCTAGAACCAGCAGGATGGTTTTCATTTACAGTCAGCTAACAACTGGGGCGGCCGGACGGGCTGGAACGGACTCCCTAGCCTCATGGTAATTCTTTTGAGCAGCTTATTGTATTTCTGCCATGCTCTTCTGTTTCCCACGCCAGGGCTGAATGTGCTCTTTCCAAAGGAAACCTCGAGTCTGCAGGGAGAGAGCCCTCAGCAGGCTCAAGTGCAGAAGTAGCAAAAAGCTGCCTCTGTTCCGCTGGCTCTACCTGAGCATCTTCCATGGAACAGGCCCAAGAGCCAGCAGCCAGTCCTGGGGACCTGGGGTAGCAGGCAAGGGATGGTTTGCTCTGCAGCCTGGGTGCCAGCCCTGCCCCATCCTTATGGGACAGTACCTGTCCAGCCAGGGTTTGGGATGAGCTCCCAGAACCCTTCGCAGTTTCCATGATCTGACAGCCGAGCTTCTCATTTGCTTCTTGTTTGGTTGGTTGGTTTGGGTTTTGAGACAGTGTCTAGGTAGCCCAGGTTACCATCAAATTGTGCTCCTCCTGCCTCAGTTCCCCAAGTCCTAGGATTATAGGCATGTGCCATCACAACCAGCTTTTCTTGTTCTTGACCTCTTGCCCTGGAAGGGGTTAACAGCGGCAGCTGCCATTGACCTCCCACTGTGCAGGACAGCAGTGGACAGACTGTCCCCTTATGCTGACAACCCTGCCTTCCATGTTCTGCAGCAGAGAATACTGCCATCTCCTTCCCAGTACTAGAGAAGCGAAATGTGGACTCCTGGGGCCTGGGGCCTCTTCAATACGCCTTTGACATTTTGCTTCCCGCCAGGGACCAAAATAATGATTTAAAATTTCATTTAAGAGCTGCTGCCTCGGGAGGTCAGATTTGGGGCTGCCAATGACAGGACCTCACACCATGGCTCTAATTAACACGGAGCGGTGGTGAACAGAGGCCGGGGTCTCCCCCCCCCCCTGCTGGTGAACAGAGGCCGGGGCCTCCCCCCCCTCCCCTGCTGCCTTCGGTGGAAGAAGGGAAATTGACCATTTACATTGACGTTTCTGAATCTGCAGTCAGCCAGCTTCAGATCTTTGCCTAGCTTGCAGATCGGGGCTCTTCCCACTTGGAGGTTCAGCTTTTCCTATACTCAGAGGAGTCCTGTTTTACCCCTAGAGCACTGTTTCTCAACCTGTGGATTACAACCTCCTCACCACCCCCACCCCCCCCGTCAGCTATCAGATATCCTGCATATCAGATGGTTATAACAGCAAAATCACAGTTGTGAAGGAGCAACAAAGATAATTTTATGTTGGGGGGGGGTCACCACAATATGAGGAACTGTTAAAGGGTCATAGCTCTAGGAAGGTTGAGAACCACTGTCCGAGAGCACAGTCAGCAGCTATGGCTTTTTCCTGCCGGCTGGGGCTTTGCAGGGAGTTTCAGGAGTGGGTGCCGGGAAGGAAGGGGCCAGGTCCCTCCTGGGGAGCCATTGTCTTTGAGGTCCTCAGAGACACCCGACACATCCCCCATAGTACAAGGAAGCCTGAGTGTCCCCTGTCACTCATGGACTCTGTTCGAAGTGCTCTTCACTCACCCAAACAGAGCCAAGCCAACCACTCCTCAGGAGGGGAGAGGGAGACCTGACGGTGGGAAGTTCCCACCCACTTCACCAGCTGGCCCCTCCTGTGATGATTGTAAAGATGACTAATCCATCGGGAAGCCAGGAGAGCCAACACCAGGAAACACGGCCTCCCGATTTTACACAGGAACAGGGGGGTTCCCGGGTTACTGCAAGTCTATTGCAAAGTTTTACTCAAAGTACTGCCCCCTTGTGTGAGCATTTCTGATCGGGTGTCATGGTGCATGCCTATAGTCCTTTTTTTTTTTTTTTTAAGATTTATTTATTATGTATACAATGTTCTATCTGCATATACACCCGCATGCCAGAAGAGGGCGCCAGATCTCATTATAGGTGGTTGTGAGCCACCGTGTGGTTGCTGGGAATTGAACTCAAGACCTTTGGAAGAACAGCTAGAGCCCTTAACCTCTGAGCCATCTCTCCAGCCCCAGTATGGCTGTAGTCTTAATGCCTGGGATATCAAAGCAGGGGGATTTCCACGAATACCTGAGGTTTGTAGCAAGTTTTAGGCCAGCTGGGGTACAATGTGAGATCCTGTCTCTAACCAAAAAGAGTCATTTCTGGATGACTTTTGCATTGTAACTTGACAGGCAAACATCAGCTCAGGGCATGGGCAGGCTAGATTACTTCTTATTGTAAGACAGGGGCCATTCTTCTGTTTCTAGGGCATGATAAAAGGGTGTCCCAGCACTGGTCATTGGCCCCCAAAAAGGAAGGCAGCCACAGGGGTGGCATTGTGTTATCCAAACAGCCCTTGTTGGAGCCCCAATGCTTGCCATCTTCCCCGTGGTCCATTTCATCCACCCCGGGCTATCCAGTCCTCAGGAGGCTCTTATCACTGGCCCTCTGCCTTGAGCATAGACCTCTCCAAAGGAAGACACACAGCCCAAGCCAGGCAGCTCACTAAAGCACTCCACAAAGGCAGGAGTGAAGACAGGCCCAGACACCCACCACCGGCTAGCTTACACTCTCAGCTACTTCCTGCCCCACAACTGGGACAGGCACACTTCTGCAGCTGTCACCTGTGGGCCCTCTTGTTTGCCCACTAACTTCTGCGCAGCAGGACAGTATCTTGATGGGAGAACTGCCTCACCCCTCACAGCCCCCCTGACTGCTCCCCACCCCGGCCACCTTCATCTTCTGGGCTGTGCTCTAGAGCTACTTAATCAAGCTCTCTGCTTGAAGCTTCTGCAGGAATTCTGTTTTCGTATCATCACGTAACAAATGAGACGCACTGTGATATTTCTGTGCACGCATATAATGCGCATCTGTCACGGCCATCCACACCCTCTCCTACGCTTCCTTCTTAATCCCTAATAGTCCCCTTTCTACTTTTAGCCCATGAGGAGAAGTATTTCACTTAACATGATGCCCTAAAATTCTACCTATTTTTCTGCAAATGACAGTGTTTCATTCTTCTTCATATTTAAATAATACTCTCTTGGTATATATTGTATTTTCTTTATTAAACCATCTGTTGGTGGGCCCCTCAGCTGCTTCTATCTTTCGTGTTTCATAGACCGTGCTATAACAAACATGAGCTGAAGGATAGCCCTTTATACCGACTTCATTTTCTTTGGATATATGTCCGCTCAGGACTGGGATAGTTGGATCATATAGTAGTTCTATTTTTTTTAGTTCTTTGAAAAGTCTCCATGCTGATTTCCACAGTGGCTGTACTAACTCCATTCCTACCAAATTGCATAGTGGTTCTCTGTACTCCACATCCTCACCAGCATTTTTAATTGTAGACATCCTAACTGGATAAGGTAGAGTCCCGTGTGATTTTGATTTTTGTATATCCCTTATGGCTTAAAGATGTCAAGTGTCTCTTAATATTTTTATTGACTACTTGTATTTCTTCTTTTGAGATGTTCCTATGTAAATAATCCACCCATTTTAAAAATGGATTCCTTATACCCATACTGTTCAGGGTTTTTAAAAAATATTCATTATAAAGTCTGTGTATTGACCCTCTAAAGATGAATAGATGATAAACGTCTTCTAGGAGGCTATCAATCATCACTTTGTTGTGTTGATTGTTTTCTGTGTTGTTCTGTAGACTTTTACTTTAATGTAATACTGCTGTCATTCTTGTTAGTATTTCATGTTAAGCTACAATAATGCTGATACCCACACTTCTTTAAGAGTTATTCTTTAATAGCCAGCTGGTTGCTTAGGCCTGTCACACCAGGAGGCCTTGCCACTTCCAAAGGAGTGTTGAAACCAAATTGAGATTCTCATTGGCTCTCCTTAGCTCCGGTATGAAAAGTTGTCCCAGGAATTTCCATCGTTCTTTACCCAGTTCTTCCAACTTTCTGGGAGGTTTGAGAAGAGACAAAACATTTGTATTCTTGTTTGTCATCCCTAGAGATATACTTCAGATTTATTTGTGGCTTACACAAGTGTGAGAAACCAGAGCTGGGCAATCCCAAACACTATTCGGGCTGGTGTCCTACAGAGGAACCTGACCCTCTTGGGGCTGGGAAAGCTGAGATGATGTGCAGCTACCAGCAAGCCTTGAGGCTAGGCCCCCTTGACCCTCAAGGACAGCAGTACACCGTCTAGGGCTGGGAAGAAGAGAGATAGGGCGCCCATAGTGACAATGATCTTCCAGCCTTTCCCGGGCACCACATATCAGTTACTTTGCGAAAGATGTGGCATGCATCATTTCACCTGGTGGAAGTCCCACCTCCGAGCTTTATGCCACCAACTAACACATTGGAAGAGCTGGTATTTAAGCCTGGGTCACACTTTCCACCATGGAGGGCTTTGTACAACCCTTAGCGGCATCTTTTGTTAATGGTCTTGCTTCTCTTCCGCAGAAAAATGCAGTAATTGAAAGCCTGCAAGAACAAGTCAGCAACGCCAAGGAGAAGCTGGTGAGGCTGATGTCTGCGGAGTATACCTATGACTCCCCGGAGTGGGCTGTCCCAGCTGCAGCCTCTGCCCACGGGCTGGCAGTTCAGGGACCCTCAGAACACCCTGCTGCCTCTGAGAATGATGTCAGAGCAGCTGCTGAGAACTCTCTCTGTGTCTCGGTGGCTTCCCAGCACGTGCAAAGCCCTGCAGCATCTAGAAGGGACACTAGTCCCTCCCCAGACCAAAAAGACAACGCACCTTTGAAACAGTTTTGTGACCATTTGGACAGGAGCCAGAAGCCCCAGGATGAGCAAAGTGAGGCTCCTGAAAGAGAAGCCCAGGGACCCGTGGCCTCCAGCCAGAGTTTCATGGCAGATGGAGTGGTCCATGAGCCTCATAGGCCCAGGCAGAACTCAGAGGAACTCCCAGAGAAGCTACCTCGGGTCAGTTCAGTGGTGAGAGAGAAGCTTCAGGAAGTCCTACAAGAGCTGGACCTGGGCCCTGAGGCTCCCCTTTCCCCACAACCTGGTTCCCAGCAACTGTGGAAGAGCACAACTTCCCGCAGCCCACAGAAGCTGTCCCCATCTAAGCTGGGTTTCAGCCCGTATGTGGTAAGGAGGAGACGGGCAGCCCAGCGGGCTCGTTCCCACATCCCTGGCTCTGTGGCCCTCAATGTGGGGCATCAGGCAAATAGTACTGTTTCTGGTGTGCAAAGTGGGCTGACTGTGCAGAACAGAGACAGTCCCCGGCTGGACCACCACAATGCAAGGTCCAAGATCCCAAGATCCATCTCTGTAAAACCGTCACCACTCTCAGATCCTCACCGGAGACAGGGTACCCTGGAGGGCAGCAGGCAAGGCCAGACTGAGCCTCAGGGGGCTGAAGGATGCAATGTAACTTTTCCTTCGGCTTCTGCCCAGGCACAAGTTCCCACAGCCCCATGCCTACCCTCTTCGCCAGCTCTGCCCAGGCAGCATCGATCTCAAGCCCTAGCGTCCTCTGGCCATCCTTCCCTGTCTTCTGGGTGCTACAACCTTGACAGTGACTCCAGCAGCTCAGATGAGTTCTTCTGCCGCTGCCACCGGCCCTACTGTGAAATCTGTTTCCAGAGCTCTTTAGACTCCGATGACAGTGACACGTCAGACAGTGACCTTGAGATGGCTTCGGGACTGGCCTCCTGGGAAAAGCTGTGGGCACGCTCCAAGCCCGTCGTGAACTTCAAAGATGACTTGAAGCCCACACTAGTGTGAAAAGCGGCAAGGTGGGGCTGGCCACAGAGGCCAGTCTGGGTCCCGCAGAACCAGGAACCGTGGGAGGAGAGCTAGAGGTCAGTCTTTGAGGACCAGGTGAGCGCCATGCCTTGAAGGACCAGTGTTGACTGTGTTTCAGCTGTGTTCATCCTTTCTCTGAAGACTTCTTGATCTATGAAAGGAAGACGGGCATCGCCCACCCCACCACTACCTCAGCATTAATGTGAGGAGCCCTAGTGAGAGATTAGGTGCTACATGGGCAGACAGAGGTGCTCGTTCAGTTCAGCCTGTATCCTATGAAACACTGATGGAATACCAAGTGGCCAACTGGCTGGCTGGACTGAAAAGACGGAGAAGTAGATTTCTGCCCAATCACTGTGATCCACCAAACTAGCCTTTCGGTGAACAGCCCAGGCAGGTAGAGAGAGGAACCTACACCTCTGTCCCTCCAACTCCTAGGAAGGGTGGCTTGCTTTCTGCTGAAGGCTGTAAGCATCACTATGTCAAGGGTTCAGCTTCCGGCTCAGGTCGGCTCCACTTTTCCTTGTCCATGCACTATCAAGGTACCTCGCTCACCAAGATGCCCAATATAACTTCCTAACAGGTGCCCGCAGGCTTCTCAACTTGCTCTCCTGGGCTCAGCAGTGCCTGGAGCACGTCCCCTGATCCCTCCCAGTGTTGTACTTAAACACATAGCAGCAGTCTGTGTAGGAAGACTTGCTGGTCAAAAGGTAGTTTCGTACTATTGTGGTTACGTGGTTACTTGACCACCAAAGAGATATAAGCCTAGAAACAAAACGGGGAAGTAGAAAGGAGGGAATGAAGGGCCAGGCATGGTAGCCCTCACCTGGGGAGGCAGGCAGGCAGATCTCTGAGTTTGGGCCAACCTGGTCTACAGCGAGAGTTCCAAGACAACCAGGGCTATAGAGAGAGACCCTGTCTCCCACAAAAAGAAAGACACGGTTGACAAGAAGACAAGAAAGGTGGTGAACATTTCACCCAAGTCTGGCTTGGCATTTGGCAATACCAACAGCAAATAGGCTCTCTTACATCTACAGCTAGGACCCATGAGTCATAGAGAAACTAGGTGACTTTCCCAACACCGTACTAAGGAGAGTGACTAGTGGAGAATTTGCATACATTGCTGAAACTCGCTGCCACCACTGCCACCGTGGTGAGCTTCCCGAGGGACACATCTCTCTATTCCTCCTAGAAGTGACAGGCAAGATCTGGGAGGCAGACAGCTTAACCAGAGGCAGAGTGAGCTGGTAAGATGCGTTCACCCTGCAGTCCCAGAGGACAAAACCAAGTTCTTCACCCACCTCTTCCCACTACTGGGACATGCCTACGGTTCCAGGGGAGCCAGGGCCTTGGTAAAGAGCAAGCTCCAGGAAATCAGCTGACCCTAAAGCTGCAGGGAAGGCTTCTTGGTCCCGCTTCAATTGTTGCTCAACTCATTACCTCTTGCCCCCACTGCCCTGCTTCATCTTCCCCGTGTGTGGGTTTTGTGAAAGGAGTTTGGGTTTCAGAGGGGGCCTTGGACACCAAACACCTCACAGATGCATCGAAGACTCTCAGGTCAGCCGACACCTCCTGGACCTCCAGGTGCTTAGTCATGGAGGCCCTGCTAATAGGACAGCGTCTTCTGCCGTCTGCTGTCCGATACAGATGTCATTAATTTATTCTGTGTGTGTGGTTGTGGTTTCCGTGTGTGTTGTTTGTATGATGACCACGTATACCTTAATAAAAGAGAAATGACCCTCAAAATAAGTCTCTTTTATGGTTATAGTTTTGCACTGAGAAGGGAGAACCTGAGTGAGACCAAGCCACTGGAGGGAGGGAAAATACAGAACTGCTGTTGGGCTCTGACAGTTCCAAGCACATCTTTTGGTGAGCTTCCATTTGTAAAACAGACTCTCTGATGATCTCTCTGTGTGGGTCCTTATCCCCAAAACAGCCCCTTTAGTGGGTGGAAGAAACAGTGAAGACCCCCAGAGACTCCTCCCAACCAGGGCGGTTCTCAGGCTGGCTTTCTCCTTAGCTCCCCTCCTCACAGTCGGCTGCCTTACTGTTGACCCTGAGGACTCACAACCAAGTTCCCAGCTTCCCCATTCTGTATCTAGTGCCCCAGTCCCACAAGTCCAGCCCTGCCCCAGCCCCCACCCTTTTCTAGACTCTCTCCTACCACTCCACCTTACCCACTGCGTGAATAGTTTGCCTTTCAAGGTTTAGGCGAACGGTGCATTCTTTCTTTGGCTTTCCCAGAGCATCCCCAAATGGAACCAACTGTCCTTCGTTTGAACATGAAGGGTGTTTTCTGGTCCGTGTTATGGCCTTGGTGATAGAGGCTTCAATTACGCATTTTGCCTGGAATGACTTTGTAAACTGTGCTAGACCCAACAAAAAAGGTGGAATGTCAACGCTAAAGGTTCCCAATTTATAATCTGGTCCAAACGTTATTTGCAAAGCACCGCTATCAAAAATACTGCCTCCAGACCCGTGTCCCATCCCCTCTTCTCCTCACCCACGGATTTTTGGAAGCTTCTACCCAAGGCAGCCAGTCAGTGATAAGATCCTTAGAGGGGTAAGCGCGCTGTTGCTCCTGGCAAGTTCTTGGTTACATTCTTGGAGAAAAGTCAGTACATCATGCAGAGGAATCCTTTAGAAGTAAACATTCCCTCGGCTGCCGTCATCACGCTACATAACTGTTGGTTCTAAGGCCAGGCAACGTGCCAGGGCATCGTGCCAGGCCCAACCCTGCCCCTACAATATATTTTCTGCTGATTGAAAATTCTAGGACTAGATCTTCACAACAAAGATCTGTCCTTATCTCCTGAGTTGTCCCAAGCCCGCTTTCCTTATAAAACCAGCTTGGACTCCTCTGAGTTCAAGAAAACAAAGCACCCTGTGGCTCTTTAGAACTTAACCTTTTTTGAAGGATTTTTTTCGATGCACGTTGAGTATTTTGCCTGCATGTGTGTCTATGTACCACCTGCCTGCAGTGCCTAGGGAGGTCAGAAGAGGGCACCAGACCCCTGGAACTGGAGTTACAGACATTTGTGAGCCACTATGTGGGTGCCGGGAACTGAACCCTGGTTCAACGAAAGAGCAGCGAGAGCTGTTAATCGCTGAGCCATCTCTCCAGCCCCAAGGCCTGATTTTTAAGAGAACTGCATCACTTTCTAAGCAGTCCACAGCCCCATTGGCATCTGTTCCCTCCGTGAATTACAAGTTGCCAAAAAAAAAAAAAAAAAAAAAAAAAAAAAAAAAAAAAGCACTGAGCACACCTATCCCCTGTGCGTCTCCATCTGACAGTAGACCTCGGAGAGCTTGGCCCAGGGAAGAACCCGGTGTGGCTGACGGGCAGCTTTCTGAGGCGGCAAAGGAAGAGCAAGGAAACGCAGGCCAAGGGGTAAAGACCTTGCTCTGAGCCAAGAGCAGACACAGCCACGAGGCTTCGCTGCCTCCCAGTGTGTTAAGAGCATGAAATAACATCACCCCCAGACCCAGGAGTGACTGAATTCTAAAAATGACAGTGCTTTAATCCTCTTAGGGACGGGTGGGAGAGGATAGTGGAGTTACTGGGAAAGGAACAAGAAAGCTCTTTTGATCAAAGCCTCCTCTTGGAGATTCTTGCTTCCGAGACTTGGTCCTGGGCCCCAGACAGTATATTCAGGGCATCCGTTGACCTGAGGAGGATGTGAGCATCTGTGCTGAGCTTCTCCAGAGGCTGAGGGCAAAACAAACACTCTCTTGGCCTACAGGCCCAATTTCCCTAGCCCCTGGCACCTACTCTGATCTCTCTGGATTTTTCCTGATCTCAGCACCCTCAGACAACTACACTGGAGAGGAAAACACCTTGAGATATGTCACAGTTCGCTCCTGTGGAGAGACAGGAAATGCCAGTGGCATAAGACAAAATACCTGCTGTGAGTTTCCCAAATCTGAGTCAGTGTTTCCGGGAGCATGTGACTGAGAGAATGAGTGCTTGGAAAAGGCTCTGGGGAGGTCTGCAGGGAACTAGGAGAAAACCAAAAAAGAAAAAAAAAAAAAAAAGAAAAAAGACTGAAGAACAGAGAGAGGCAAGAGGGAGACAGCATGAAGGAAGAAAACAGCAAAGAATGGGGGCGCGAGGTTTGGCTTTCCGGTCACCTAACTAGTATGGGACTTCAGCTCCCAGCTGAGATTGCTGGAGGCTGAATTTCAGGAAGCAAGCCTGAGACACCCTGGTTCTGTCCTTTCTCCAGCCCAGGGAACATGTGTCATCTGTTTTCGATGAGTACCACAAGGCTGGAGCGCGTTGTAGCGGTCTTGGTGGCTCCCTCGCCTCTTCCACAAGCTGGCTGCACTGCAAATATTTGACCGAAGAAATAAATCAGGGAAGGAAAGGGACACAGCCAGAACCGTGACACCGGCAAGGCAGTTCACAGAGGTCACCTGGGAGGCAGGACTCAGGAGCCCTGTCTGTCCATGTAAGGGACACAGCGTTACTGGCTTACCCCAGTCTTGTCCCCTGCGATATCTGACCGCGCCCTACATCAAAGGGTGATAATTGTGCTGTTGAGACGGCTCAATAGGAAGACACTGTGGCCAAGCCCAATGACCTGAGTTCAGGCCTCAGGATCTACATGGCAGGAGAGAAGCAACTGACTCAGGTTTTTTCCTCTGCCTTCCATACAAGTGCTGTGGTAGGCACACACACACACACACACACACACACACACACACACACACAAATAAGTCAATGTAATAATAACAAACTAAAGAGGACAATTTATGAAGTTCATCGTGTTCTACTATAAAGGAAAATGCTTTTAAAAGCTGCTGTGAAGAGATGGCATTTTACATGGGTTTCTTCTCCATTAACTTTTAGATGAAAAAAAAAAAAAAA
>NW_026596064.1:16450395-16465153 GCF_907164565.1 Psammomys obesus
TTTTTTTTTTTTTTCAGACTTTCTGGATTTCTTCCTTTCTTTTCCCACAGCATCTTTTTTTTGTAGAGCCCTAATTTGATTGCTGGTACGTGAGCTGGTAGCTCTCCAGGATTTTGAGCAGCTGGCGTCATTCTCCTGCTATCAGGATCATGTATTTGTATGCTACTGAAGAGTTACTATCTAATATTATCTGTGACATCAGCCATTTAGTGCTCAAAATATGATTTGGTAAATATTTCTGGAAATAATTCCCATCTAAAGTAAGTAAGTAAATAAATAAATAGATAAGAATTTGGGGGCAGACTCTCATTATATATAGCACAGGCTGGCCTTAAACTTGTTATTCTGCTGTGTCAGCTTCCTGAGTAGTGGCTTAGGTATGTGCCTCTATACTTCGATCATTGATTTTTCTGTATTTGTTCCAAAGGGAAATGGGAAAGGGGCATGTTTTTGGCAGTTTCTTCACCTCTTCTACACGAGACGTAGGTGTTTGGAAGTTTCTTGTTAAGATTTTATGATCAGTTGGTTACTGTGAGAATTCTGCCAACTATCCCATTCATACATTCTGGAACTAGGGAAATAACCGTGGGCTGATTTCAGGTACCCACTTAATATAATATATTCAAGACCTAATATAAGTTGCTCTTCAGCCAGAACATTAATCACCTGACATCCATAAGCTTTAACTGGAGGGCCACAATGCTTCTGGGGAGCTCCTGGAAGCAGTGCTAGTTCAGAACCAGTATATAGTAGATCCTGCAAAGTCTGATTGTTACCTTTCCCCCGTGTACACTTACCCTTGTAAGGGCTGCGGGTTCTTCTGGGGAAGGACTGGGGAAAGGCTAACAGTAAAACTTCTAGTTATTTATCTTAGTCAGTGTTCCATTGCTGCGTAGAGATACTACAACCATGACAACTCAAAAGAGAAAGCATTTCATTGGGCTCACCTTACAGTTTCAGTTTCAGAGGTTTAGTCTGTTATCATTTAAAGGAGCAAAGAGCATACAGACAGACTTGGTGCTAGAGAATGAAGTTGAGAGTTGTATTCTGGATTTGCAGGCAGCAGGAAGAAGGGAGCAGTTGGGCCTGCCTTGGCTTGGGCTTTTGAAACCTTAAAGCCCACCCACTGTAACACACTTCCTGTAAGAAGACCACACCTACTCCACAAGGTCACACCTCCTCATCCTTCTCAAGTAGTGCAACTCCTGGATGACTTGAGTGTTCAAATATATGAGCCACTTGGGATGGCATTCTTACTCAGACCACAGTAGTATTTTCGTCAGGGGAACCTGGCCACCTCTTCATTCAAGGAATTCTTGGTCTACAGACTAGCCGAAGTCTGGAAAATAGTTCATGGGCAAAGATTCCCATTTGCCAGGATACAATGTAGCATTTCTTTCATTTGTTTGAGAATTTTTCTCTTTGGACAGATCAAACAGACATCCAGTAGGTATCTTGTCTGTTTCATGCCTGGAAGTCCCATGATTGATTAACCTGTACCAGTATGAGCCATGCCACCATAAAAATCGTTTGCCTGTGCTGGCCACTACGGTCAGGCCATCTATTCTGCCCATTGCAGTAGTTGCGATCACTTTGCCTTTGGTGATTCAGTTCTGGATCCTGCTACTTTGGAGCCCAGTTAAACCCACTGCATTTAATTTGTCCAGCTGAGCAGAAACATCTCCAGCCCTAAGGTGTAGCACAAGGAAAAGGACAATAGCAAAGCACTTCAAATGTGCTGATGCCCCTCTCACGGTTTTGTGTTTGACAGGATGGGTGAAGGCATGTCTTCGTGTTTTCCCGTTGTGGAGGATTAGTTTTTCTCCGTGTACCCACTGTAGCATTGCAATTTCCCTGAGCCTTAAAATCTCTTAATCAGCAGTGAGCAAAGGGGCATCAGGCATCTGCAACTCCTTTTCAGTAGGCCCTCTTTTGACAAGTGCTTCATTCAGCCAACCATTCAAACAAACTTTGGTTACCGTTTTTAAGTGTGTGAACTTAAATGTTACACCTAGAATCTTTACTCAGGGGGCCCATATCAATAAACTAAGCCTGATCCAGTTTTATGTTCCTTCCATCATTTTCCCACACATGTTCCCCAGGCTTCTGAATGAATTAGAAAACTCATTAATGAATTTAGTAGTGTAGTGCACTTTCTCATGGACTTCACTTTCTATATCTTCTCTAGGAGCTGGCTTAGTCTTACTAAGTCTGGTTATAGGTCTACGGCAACTATGTGTGGGTCCTGAGGAATATCAGTGTTGCCTTACCTGGTCAGAGAAAGTCACTGCTGGTTTAGCAGATAGTAAGGAATTAATTTTCTCAGTCAAAGGTGGAAAGCACTATTTCAGAGGGTGAAGGTCTGAGTACGTTTGCTGAGGGCAGGGAGACTACTTCCTCAGGTGACATAAACACTTGAGAATCCCAGGATTCAAAGTTCTCAGCTTCAGTAGAGTCCTCCCACACATCCTCCTCCCAAGTTACAGGATCCCATTAATCCCAACTAATTCCCTTAATTTTCCCACCAGCATTCTCTGAGACTGGGACTTGAAGTTTTGCTGTAATTCAGCCAACCTTATATTCAGTTTGATTTTTTGCAACTTGAGCTCTGTGGGTGATGGAGAGAAGATTCTCTCCAGGGCAGCCTTAGAAAGCTTTAGACTATTTGTGCACATCTGGAACCCATCAGCTTTTATCACTGAGCTCATAGAAGTTGCTCAGATGCTAGAAATTGCTCGTTCTTTTCCTTTGTCAGTTTATCCAGAGATGCTAGGAACAACCTACAAGCATCATCATTTTCCTTATTTTCCCACAAATTGTCAAACATTTTATATTCAGAGTCACCAAATCCATTGCCTTTCACAGTTGGTGAATCAAGATAATCAAATGCATTTGTCTCCTTAAGTTTGCAAAATAGTTCACACCCTGGGCTTTCAAAGTACTTTTCGAACTTCCAGGAGAGGCTTTAGTAGTTGTTGGTGTTGGCAAATTGGGAAGATAGTTTCAGATTCATCCTCATACTTATGTTGCTCTAGAACCACTTCTGTTACCAAAATCTGTGTTAGGCAGGGTTCTCTAGAGGAACAGAACTTAGACAATGAATCCCCCCACCTCCCCACCTCCCGACAGGGTTTCTTTGTGTAGCCTTGGCTGTCTTGGACTCACTTTGTAGACCAGGTTGGCCTTGAACTCCCTGAGTGCTGAGATTACAGGAGTGTGCCACCACACCTGGCTGACAATTAATCTTTATTATAGAAAAGCAATTTTTTAGAATGACTTAGAGGCTGCCAACAAAGGCTGCCTGTGAACGATGAAAGGTCCAGGAATCCACTAGCTGTTCAGTCCATGAGGTTTTCTGTCTCAGCTGTTTAGTGTATGCTGCTCTCCCAAAGAAGTAGGCTCTAATGCCAGTGAAGGTATGAACTTGCTAGCAAGGTGACAGCAAGCCGCAAAGAACGAAGCTTCCTTGTTCCATGTCCTTATGTAGACTTCCAGCAGAAGTTGTGGCCCAGATTAAAGGTTTTTCTTCCCACCTCAGAGATCTGGATTAGAATGGATCTTTCCACTTCAAAATAAGCAAAAATCCCTTTCAAGCATGCCCCGCCATTTTTCAGTTTTAGTTAATTCCAGATGTAGTCAAGTTAACAACTAAAAACAGTCATCACAGTTTACCATGGTAACATGAAACAAGCATAGAAATCGGAAGAATAGTATTAGTGTTTAGATCAAAGTCATTTAGAGTTGCATAAACTTCAAGTGTAAGTGAGAAATGTAGGCATCTTAAAATTTTGTGGTCACAAAGTAAAAAAGGTAGATGAAATAAAATTTATGTATTTATTTTTAACTCTACATTAAAATATTTTGATATAGAATTATGAATAATTTTGAAAATTATCTTTTCATACTATTTTTTAAACAAATTTTCATAGTAAATCTCTATAGCCTAGTTTTTCCACACTGAATTACTCATTTTGAGTAGCTAAGGTGGTTATTGTACTGAATAGTGCAGGTTTAAGATTTTGTTCAGGAATTATTTCAACTTGCTATACATTTACTTTAGTTATTTTCACGTAACATGGAAAACATAAGTGGTTAAGAACACTTCATAGATTCCTATCTTTCATTTTTAGTCTTGTTTTCTATTCATAAATTTTATATTGGCAAAGTTTAAGAGAATTTTATGTTCCTCAAAGGGTGCTTACTTACTATGAGGGTAATGATTTCCACCTGTATTTTGGCACAACTACCAATATATTTGTTTGTTTGTTTGTTTACTTTGTGGAGGCAGGGCTTCTCTGTGTCATAGCCCTGGCTGTCATAGAACTCACTCTGTAGACCAAGTTGACCTTGAACTCACAGAGATCTGCCTGCCTCTGCCTTCCATGCACTGAGCCTAAACTAGCCATCTGATCTTATTGTTCCGCTTGTTAGATGTATCCTTGCTGTGATTGCCCTGGTCACAATGAAACTGTTTTGATCTAAACGATCTTTGTTTCTTACCGATAGTTGTAAAATTCACTGTGTATGATTCCTTTGACACTCCTAGTGACCTTTAATACATTCTACCTTACCTTCTAGGGAACTTGTTTTGTTTCTAGGAGATAAGCAACTGCCTGATATAAAAGCATCTTGTTGACCTTTGTCTCCTGCAATGTACAGAACAGTGCATTCTATATTTTATTGCTTCAATTGTATACTGAATTGAATGCAGTGTGCTATGATGGATGGTTTTTGGCACTGGTGTATTCTGGAAACCCAGCTCAGGTCTTCTGGAAAGAGCAACAAGGGCTCGTAAACACTGAACCATCTCCCTAACTCCTTTGTTATTTGAAGAAGGAAGAGAAAGAAGGGAAAGTTAGAGACTTCAGTTATACTGTGAGCTTAGTATTCATTGGCTTAGTATCTTTGGATGATGGCTGAATGAATGAAGTAGTCCAACTACTAGAATACAGCTGGTAGGCTGTACAAAGCCAGCATAGTTAGTACCTTTGAAACACTGAGCATGTGCAGCTACTGCAGTGACCTCAAGCCTTTAAGGGTTTTATTTGGAGTGGGTAAGGAGAAAAGAGAGGTAAAGAACAGGGAATCCTGATATCAGTTTCCTGTCACCAAGAAGTTGATTCTATAAAAGAATAGATAATGAGTACACAAATATCTAAATATGAATAGTTCCTTTCATCGTGGGTATATAACTGTAGTCTTTTCAGGGAGTCCTGAAAACTCTGGTTCTTTAAGATCGTAGTTTTTTGATAAACTAGTTTGTATTAGTTATTGTATCACTTCTGAATTTTCCCAGAGGGAGTGAAGAATATTACTAATATTTGTTGCTAAATAATGCGGTTTCTAAATATTTGTAAACTATGACTATATTTGAGTATGAGAAAGAATAGTTTTTCCTGGTCAGAATAATGCATATGAGATATATATATCACACACATACTGTGTGTGAGTATCTGTGTTCATTTTGAGGTAGATGCCCTATGGTACAGTTCTGAACCATGGGTGAGATTTGTTTTCTGTGCGAGTAGAAATAAGCTTTTCTTGAACCCAGGAATTACTAAAGAACAAAGCACTTACATTCAGTTATGCATTAGGGATCACATTACTCAGATACTTTTGAGAACTTTAAAATTGTATGTAAGAATTCCCAAGTTCTAAAAAACAAAGAATGGCTGTGCAGCTTGGAAGGAAATTACCTAGTTTTTAATTTTTTTTGCTCCACATTGGAGGATGATGAAAACTTTTTACAAAACCAAATGGGATCGAATGGGTCGGTTTCCTCAGTCCTTGGACGAGGTGTCCCTAGCAGGAGAGTCACTGCTTTCTAGATGTTATTGGTAAAGTGGCACACCCGATTCACTTTCAGCATTGATGCAGAAGTGAAAGGATGTTTGAAAAAATAGTTGTCCATAATGTGTGGTTAAACCACAAGGTTTTGTTGTTGTTATGTGCTCATCACAGATTTCTTAGAAAGCCCGTGCACGTTCTGAATTTAGGAGAAGAGATGAAGCTGGTGCTGTGGACAAAAGAAGGCAGTAGGAAAAAACTAAGACGATTTGGTTATGATGGCATCGAGTCTCCCTGGATATAGGTGATGACTGATTTTTATCAGTATAAGAAGTCAGACTTAGCTCCACTTGGAGCGCCTACTTTGTACAAGTCCTGTCATTTTTAGTCCAAAACACTGAGACATTATTTAGCAGATGAGGAAGCAAGGTAACATGCTTTAATTGACGTATTCACAATCTTAGAGCGAGTAGAGAATAAGTCAGTATAGGTGTTGTGCTCAATCTATCCCCTCCAGACTTTTGAGTATTTATTGTATCACTGTACAACACTAAGGAGATTGATTTTATCTGCACCACAATCTTATAAGACACATTGCTTATAAATAAGGAAACTGAGGCTTTATTTGACCTCACATTTAGCAAGATCTGTAGTCATACAGTGAAACTGTTATCTTAAAGTGAGGGAGGACAATGGGAAGTCAGTAATGATGCCGAACTGGCAATGAGTTTGTGATTACTGTGGCTCCTAGATTTCTGCACCACCGTGTGGTTGCTGTGAACTACTGACTGTTAGGGGTGCCCCTTAGAAACAGCATCTCAGCAGTAGCCTAAGGAAGATGATATTGCTGTTTAAGAGAGGACAAGAGCAGTAAACGGACTCTCTGGCACAGGCGGGCCCAACATCATTTACTTTGTACAGATGAACTCCATGTACCATGAGGGACAATCACAGAGCATATTATAAATTACAGTGCTTTTTTTTTTTTTTTTTTTTGAGTAAGGTTGGATACTATTTGTAGTTATCTATAGTTTTTTTTAGAATCAAATTTTGACTTTGTAACATCATTCCAGGCTCTTCTCTGATGTGATAAAATAAACTTCAGTTATCTATTTGAGAAAAAAAATGACCATATTCCTTTTTCAAGTGGAATCCACCTCTACTACGTTTTAGAGGACTTTAAGGAAGATGCAGTTCTTAGGGATCTGACACTTTTTAAGTATCCGTTGTAATCAGTAGATCACAGATGTATTCAGGCGGGAGGTGCCTTTGTATTTTGTGCAGATCAGATATTTGTATAGATGTTCTTTCTAGACTGCATTGTTTTTGAAAACTATTTTTAGTTTGTGTACACAGAGGCAGTAAGGTGTGCATTGCCTACCAGGTATTAACTGTTTTTAAAATGGCCAAATGTGATAGAAACACCAGATTACTGTGGAGTATAAATTTTTTTCCCTCTACTGGGATGTCTAATGTATCACTTGGTAGGAGTAACCATTCTGAGATACCCTTCAAAAAATAGGAATAACTATTTTGGGTCATTTAGAACCATTAAGGTTAACTAAGAAGAATGCTGTATTTCCCTCGTTTGGTTTGAGTCTCAGTTTTTCAGAAGTACAGCTGAGAAGACTTTCCTCCACACTGAGATAGCTGACATCATTGAGATCTCTAGGAACATCGGACAGTGTGGACTACTTGTGACTAAGAGAGATTTTTCTAAGAGACCTTTAGGTAAGCTGCTCTCTGTCCTTGCCAGGACATTTTGAAAGGAGCAGCTAGCAGCTCCAGACTACTAAGTAGATAGAGGAGTTGGAAGAAGGACTCAAGGGTTCCTCTTTCTGTTTCCACTCCTCTTCCCCCTCTCATTTTCAGCTTGGCTCTTTATGGGCGCTGAATCAGCTTCTGATAGAATAATTTTCTTTAAACTATTTTGGTAACTTGATACAGAATATTTTCCCACTTTATGGTTTAAAAAGTATTACTATCAAGCTTTTAATTATATAAATCTGTACATTAGAATAGTTTTATGAACCGCCATGCATTCATCACTAGTTTCTAAATCTGTTCCAAATGCTCAAGACAATGTGCAGATACAATGGCAGCGCCATAATTCCATCTTTTAAATATTAAAAGTAAAGTTCTTTAATCTTCAGTAGAGAAGAGCAGCCATGATGACCTTGTGGAGGGCAGATGGCAATTGGAGGAGATTGGTTCTCTCCTTCCATCATGTGGGTCCCTGGGATTGGACTCAGGTTTGTCAAGCTTGGAGGCAAGCACTGTTTCTTAGTGGGCCACACCAGTCCTTAATTTGGCCTGGCTTAGTGTCACATGCCTTCAGTCCCAGCAAAGGCTGGCAGGTCTCTGAGAGTTCATTGAGTAACCGATTGCTCCCTGTTACTCCTCAGCACAGGGTGTGGCACTAACCTGCTAATTCTATGGATTTCCTTGTTCTTGGTTTTTATATAAAGGGAATCATACATTATGTGATCATGGGCCTTCTGTGTTTCGCCTCTTTCACTTAGTATATCTTTAGGGCTTATTTTTGTTTATACCATGTTTCATTGCTGTGTATGTATGTGTGTATTCCCAAATTTTGATTATTTCTACTTTATTTTGGTCTGTGCTGATTATTCTGAATAGAGTTCCTCTGAGCATATGTGTACAAGATTTCAGTTGAACAACAGGTATTTCTTTAGGATATATCCCCAGTAATATTTCTTGGCCATGTGGAATTTCAGTATTTAACTTACTGAGTGATAGTTGATACGTTTTTTTTTCATAGGAGTTGTAACATTTGGCATTACCACCAGCATTTGGGTTCTAATTTTTCTCCATTCTCTCTAATACTTATTTTAATATTTTCTTTTTGCTTATTTTATATGTGTGCTTGTGGGTGTAGGTGCATATGGAGGTCAGAAAAGGGCACTGGGTCCTTTGGGGTTAGAGTAATAGGTGGTTTTCAGCCACTCATCTCTTTATTTTCTGCTTTTTTTTTTTTTATCATGGCTGTTTATTCCAGTTATGAAATGATGTAGCACTTTTACTCATTTGTTATTTGGCTGTTTACATATCTTTTTTGGAGAAGTGTGTATGCAAATCTTTTGCCTTTTAAAAATGTACTGTTTTAATTTTTTGCTACCGAATGATATAGGTATTTTGGAATAGTTTACCTTCATCCCTTCATTATAGATACATTTAAAAATTCACTTTTTGTGGTTTGCCTTTTCAGTCCCTTGAATAGTGCCTTTTGATGCACAGAAGTTAACTTTTGATTAAGTTGGCTGTACCCAATATGTTTTTCTCTTGCATATGCTTTCATATAAAAATGCAGTGCCATCTTCATACGCCTGTTTTTCCATAGGTCTGGGGTAGAACCTGGGACCTACATGCTATGCAAGCTCTACTCCTGAGTTATAGCTACAGCCTTCTTATTTAAGTAGTTGTTTTTTTTTTTTTTTTAAATCTATGTAATGGTTTGCCTACCTTTATACTTGTGTAACAAATACATGCCTGGTGGAGGCCAGAAGAGGGAGTTGGGTGCCCTGGAACTGAAGTTATAGATGGTTGTGAGCCACTATGTGGGTACTGGGAATTAAACCCAGGTTCTGTGCAAGAGTAGCCAGTGCTCTTAACTGCTGAGCCATCTCCAGCTCCATGTAGACCTCTTTCTTTTTATTTTAAGAAAGGATTTCACTGTTTAATTCCAGCTGGTCTGGAACGTGAAATTTTTCTTCCTCAGCATCTTGAGTGTATGCCACCGTGCCTGACACTGTATTTTTTATGTGAGAAATACATCCTGACTTAATGTTTCCTGAACTGACTATTTCAGGATGACAAGTTTGAATTATAAAATTTCCTTTTCAGACTTTAAGTTTTAAACTTAGAGTTCCTTCTCTTATGGTGGAAATCTTGAGTAGTAAATGATTATGTCTGTACATATATAATCCCAATACTATTATTTTGAAGTTATAAAAAGAATTAACACTTGTAATAATCCTTTGTAATTAATAATTTCTAAGGATGTATAGGGAGATTACTGTTTTAAAATCATTTGAAAAGATCCTTTGGATTAAGCTACATATTTGATAAATATAGTGTATTAGTTAGGAATCTGTAGAGGAACAGAACTTATAGAATGAATGCATATGTATACATATATTCATGTGTATAAATACACATATATGAATGAGTATATACAGATACAGATACGTATATATACAAACATACATATTTACATATGTATGTATAAATATACATATTCATATGTTTATGGCTACACACATACACATATGGGTTTTTTTGAATGGATTACAGGGTGTGCAGTCTAGTCCAACAGTGGTTGTCTAAGAATCCAGTTGTTCAGGCCATGAGGCTGGATGATGTCTCAGCTGGTCTGCAGTACGCACTAGAATCCTGAAGGAGTCGGCTCTAATGCCAGTGAAGGCATCGACTTACCAGCCAGAGTTCGAGTAAGCAGGCAAAGACAGCCATCTTCTGCAGTGTACTTTATGAAGGCTGCCAGCAGGCATGGGCCAGATTAAAGGTGGATTTTACCACCTCAGAAGATTAAAAGTGCATCTTCTCACTTATAGATGATTTGAGGGGGAAAAAAAATCCCTCGTAACTTACCTAGTCACTTGAGTTTTAATTAATTCTAGATGTAGTCAAGTTGACTACCAAGAATAGCCACCACGCCTGCCTGCCTGCCTGCCTGCCTGTCTGTCTGTCTGTCTGTCTGTCTGTCTGTCTGTCTATCTATCTATCTATCTATCTATCTATCTATCTATCTTGCTGTCAATTTTTTTTTTTTGACTCTGTAGCCGTAGTTGGCCTGAAACTCACTATGTAGCCCTTGCTAGCCTTGAACTAATAACAGAGACCCACCTGCCTCTGCCTCCTGAGTAGTTCTGGGATGTCAGTGATTTTCAACATAATATTTTGTTTACCCTTTTAAAAGTTTACTTTTACGTATAGGGCTGTTTTGCATCCATGTGTGTATGTGTGCAGTGTGCATGCCGTACCTGTGGAGGTTAGAAGACGTCAGATCCTCTGGAACTGAGGTTATGGATGGTTGAGATTTTTAGGCGACAGACTCAGGTCTCTGTAAGGGCTTCTGTGTGCTGAGCCATCTCTTTAGCCCCTTAAGTTTATTCTTTAGGAATTCATACATTCAGACAGTGTATTTTGAGCATATCTACCTCACCCCACCCCCCAGTTCCCCTTAATGCTCCTCACCCTGTCTTCCTCCCAGCTTCTTGTCCTGTGTTTTGTTGTTGCTATTAACCAGAGTCCAGTTAGTGCTGCCATTATGGGCATGGACAAACTGCCAGTGGCCGAGCAAAGGAGAGCCACTCTCCACCTCCCGCCAACCCTCAGTTGCCAATAGCTTTTCTGCCATTTGTTGTCATTTTTTTTAATAACTCCTTACCCCCATTTTAATTTTATTTTATAATTGTGTAAAGTATCTACACAATTCCAAACCCCAAACTACCATATGAGAGAAAGGAAGTCTTACAACCTTTCACTAAATAAAGAACCATGTTTGCTAGGTTTCAGTTAGAAATAAGCATATGTACACATATTCATTTTCCTTTTTAGATGAAACCTAGACTTACTGTTTGTATATTACATTTTATTTTACTTGAAAACAGTGTCCGAAGTCACTCATGGCAGCATATGGAGTACTTTTCCTTTAAAATTTATTTTACATTTATTTATTTACTTACACGGTTTCTCTGTGTAACAGCCTCAGCTATCCTGTAACTCATTTTGTAGACCAGGCTGGCTTCAAACTCACAGAGAGCCACTTGCCTTTGCCTTTGCTAGGATTAAAGGTGTGCACCACCACACCCAGCTTTACTTTCATCTTTCAGATGTATGTACTGTTGGCAGTACTTTTACCTTACTTACCTTTAGTCTCTGCCACTGACATGTGTGATTTGTTTTTATGTGTTAGTGGATGATACTAAATTTAAGAGTTTTGATGGACTGAAAGTGGTTCTCTGTAGGTTCATGAAGCAAACTTGTTTTTATAGGTTGTCACTGTATAAGATTTTAAAATTTATGTACTTACGACTCTCTAATTGAACAATATAAAGTATTTAAAAATAAGGGGGAGGTGAAGGGTGGCTTAGAAATACTGTACGAGGCACTTCCTTCCTGCTGGGAGATGGACAGTAGAGGTTTGAGAACTAGCTATTTTTAAGACAGGACTTCATGTTACCTGGTGGGTTCATGAATATTGCAGGGTTAGTAAGAACTACTGGGTAACCTGTAATTCAGATCTGAAGTACTTCTTTGAAGACAGGAAGTTAGGATCTGTGCCATGGTCTGAGAAAGCCGGTGTTTGCTTTTATTTATGGGATCTGTGCTCTTAAGAGAGCCAGAGTGTGATAACCAAGAGCTTGGTCATCCTTTCCTCCCATGCCGAAGCTGTTCTGCTTTGGTAAAAGAGAAACATTAGTAGATGGAAAAGTGTTTCGTGGGTCTCCTCCATTGAAGTTCTGTAACACCCACCACTCTTTAACTGTATAAAGGCAAGAAACACTTGGTGTGTTTAAAAATAGTAAACTGTTCTTTCTGGGAATTTCTCAGGATGTGTTAATGATGCTTAGTTCTTAGGCATCAGCAGTGCTAAGCCCACATGGGAATTTTAATTTGTTTTAAATGTTACAGTACTGGGTTTTACCTTTACTGATAACTGGTTTAGTTAATAAAAGGTAATATTGTTAAAATCAGCAATGATTTAACATAGTAAGAGTTTTATTTCCTCTTTTTAGAGTGTTTCCTATTTACATGCCTGTGTCTGAAGTAGTACAAGGGCCTTGTAGAGGTAATACAATGCCTTGGTTCTTACCTTACAAACAAGAGTAGTCTCCCAGAAATAGGTAAAACTTGCATTTACAGTGCAGCTCAGCAGCCTAACTGCCGCAGTGGTGCTGTCTCTGCAGATTGTTCAGATAACATTAAGTGCTTATCAGTGGGGAAAACTGTTTTCCTAGTTATGGAAGTATTGAATTAATATATTTAGTATTTTTAGCTTGGAATAAGCTTTGATTGCCTTGCATTAAAAAGTTGACGTCACAGAGATGGCTCCGCAGTTAGCCATACCAAACAGCACTGGCTGCTTTCCAGAAGACCTGGGTTTGATTTCCAGCATGGTGGCAGCTAACGATTGTCTGAGACTCTAGCCTCAGGGGATTTGATGTCATTTTCTGCCTCCTCAGGCTCCTGTCGTATATACATGGTACATGGGCATACATGTGAGCAGAACACACATACATATAAAAAAATGTTGCTGTCATAGTTTAGTGCTTTTGAGAACCAATAATCACATAGAAACTTCAGTAACTCTTGTGGAGACTCCTTTAAACTAAACCAACAAACAAAACCATCCCAAACTCATATTTTAGTGATAAAAATAATCACCTGTAATGCTGGAGTAGTTAAGAGTAGCTCAGTACCCAGTGTCCATGTCAGTTGGCTCACAACTGCCTGCACCTCTGCCCATGGAGGGATCCAGTCAGTGCCTCCAGGCCTGTGAGGGAGGACACTCACACGCGCATGCATGTATGAACACTTCCCCACACGCACATAACTACAAAAGAAAACAGCAACCTTAAAAATTAACTGTCGACAGTAATCAGTTGCCGTAATGTGAACATTGTTTTTGAAAGAAACTATGTTATAAAAATTTACTTTTACATTTTAAATGGTTTTATGCTTTTGTAATTTTAGGAAACTAGAGAGAGTTCTTTCATTGCTTTTAATGTATAAATTATGAACTGTTACATGGAAAATATCATCCCCAAAACTTAGCTTAAAACATTCACTGCTGGGCTGGAGAGATGGCTCAGTGGTTAAGAGCGCTGACTACTCTTCCAGAGGACCAGGTTCAGTTCTCAGCACCCACATGGCAGCTCACAACTGTCTGTTACTTCAGGATCTGACACCCTCACACAGACATACATGCAGGCAAAACACCAATACATATAAAATAAACATAAGTAAATTTAAAAAAAACACTCACTATAAGTGTTTGGATAAGCTGTAGACTAGACAGAGCTAAGTGATTCCCCATAAGGTGGCAGCTTGCTGGTAAACTGAGACTCTCCGATGTAGAGTGACCTCAGCCAAACGTCTGGTGATTGGCAGACAGCAGAATATCTGAGCCGGGAATCCGAATCTCTTGTGTTTGACTTGGGCTTGCGTTCCAGCATAGCTGAACAGATTTCCAGGGGAGAGAGAGGAATGTGAGCATGAAAGGAGGGGTTCTGAGAGTCCAGTGTCAGAACTACTGCAGCGAACACTGCTGTTGTCTGGACTGAAGCAGGTCTGTGAAGACACAGTTGATCCTATGAGGGAGGTGGGGACACCCGGGGAAGGTTTAGAATTGATCTCCTGTATTTTATGGTGTGTTTAATAAATACGCAATTATAAAACATACGTTTTAAAACCTTTGTTAATGATAAAACACGTCTACTGAATAGTTCTTTTAAAACTTCCCCACATAGCACAAACTAGGGTCCCTAATTAAATATTTCTAATTAGTAGAAGTGATAAGAAGTGATAAAAAGTAATTGAGTGCCTTTGGACTCATGACATCTGGGAAAGTGGTGCCTAAAGTCAGCCAGTTATCTATTTTTAATGTGCCCAGATGACATTGGATAAATCTGTTTTCTTTTTTCATCATAGTTCTTTGGCTTGCTCACAGCTTTTCTTTTCTTTTATTTAGTTGAAATGTCATAAAGCATTATCCTTTTAAAATATGCAATTCGGTGTTATTTAGTACCCTCATAGCGCACGTCCATCACCTTTATGAAGTTCCAAAACATTTCAGTACCTACTGTGCAGCCACTCTCCATTTTCTTCCTCTAACCTGGTAACCATCAGTCTTTCAGTCTCTTACCTTTTATCCTGGTGTGTGTGTGTGTGTGTGTGTGTGTGTGTGTGTGTGTGTGTGTGTGTGTGT
>NW_026596064.1:16465163-16516101 GCF_907164565.1 Psammomys obesus
TGTGTGTGTGTGTGTGTGTGTGTGTGTGTGTGTGTGTGTGTGTGTGTATGTGTGTATGTGTGTATGTGTGTATGTGTGTATGTGTGTATGTGTGTATCTGTCTGTACATGCATGTGTGGGAGTGTATGGAGGCCAGAGGTTGGTCTTAGGTCTATTATTTATTGTTCTCTAGCTTTTTTTTTTTTTTTTTTTTTGAGGAAGAGGCCTCTCACTGAACCTGGAAATCACCATTTGGGCTAGACTGGCTAGCCAGCAAGCCCCAGGGATCCTTGTGTCTGTCTCCTTGGGGCTGGGATTACAGATATATTTCTGTGCCCAGCTTTTTTTTTTTTTTTTTTTTTTTTGTGGGTATGGGTGGGTGTGGGGCATCCAAACTCATTGCTTGTGTGGCAGCCACTTTGCTGATTCCTTGCCAGCCCTGTCATTTGCATTTTAGTTACTGGATATTGGTTTATATTCCTTACAACCAAGAGCATCCTAAATTCTACTAGACTCCGTCAGTATGGCTTATTAAGTCGTCCCCAGGAAGAGTCTGTCCTGCTGTTTGTGCTCCACTTCCCCAGTCTTCCCTGTAGACTCTTCCTCTGCTCTTCTCCCCACCTCAGTGTTTAGTTTTTCTTTTTTATCCATTTGCTGTTCCCATATTCCTTTTTGGCTGGCCTTTGCTGCTTCTGTGGCCAAATTTAGATTAAGACTCTATCTCTTGAGAATTCCAGATCTGTTTGACTGTTCCCCTAAGTGTTCTGTAACCACCTGAAAGTGAACCATTGAAACACAGATCGTTTCTCACTCTCTGTCCTTTAACCTCTGCTTGTCTGTCTTCCTCTTCTGGGTAAATGGCGGTTATTCATGGTTTCCTTGTCTTTATTTCCAGGAGGCAGTGTTGTTTCCTCCTTGTACCTTTATTATGCTAGTAATCCTTCAGGTCGACCCCTTCAAGATCTATTTCTCCATCTTAACTTTAAGTTTTGGATGTTAGCACTCTTTGCTTAGACCAGTGCTGTGCAGACTGTAGCTTTGAAGGCTAAATATGGACAGTTACTAATTGTGAAAATCAGGCTGTAATTGAATACTGTCTAGTTCATTAATTTGTGTGTTCATTACAAACATTGCTCGATGGCCAGAGCCTAAACTATTTACTGCTTAGGCCTTTATGGAACAACTTTCCCTACTCTTGAACTATTACTAGTTTCTGTTTCTACTTTTGTCTACCTTTCTTTTTTACCCAGGTAAACGTCCAAAAGACCAAACATACATCCTTTTGTGTATATCTTTTATGTAATAAGTCGTTCCTTACTGAGTAGCGCTGAAGACCTTTATCATGGCATAAGCTCCCTGCCTGCCTAATCTGGGTTTGTGTTTTTCTTCAGATGGTGCTTTACCTTTCCTGGGCTGTCCTTTCCTCATGTTGTCTCCCTGGGCAGGGGTTGCAGTTAGGATGTGATGTCCCCTCACCCACATTGCCGTGTGTTGAATGCTTGGTCCCCAGCTGTTTGTGGACTTGAGGGTGGTAGCTTTATGAGACTGCAGAGTGGATGATTTGAAGGTGGGTCTTAGCTGAAACTGGGGAAACTGGGCTCTGAAGTGTGTATCCTATTTCCAGACCTTTCCCTCTCTGTCTTTGCCTCCTGTCCGCCATGAGTCGTGCAGCTTTTCTTCATGGCCACCAGGATAGTCTTGCTCCACCATGGCACAGAAACACCATGGACACATGTGAAACCATGGGTGAGCCCAAACTTTGTTGTTACTAGCCTTTTGTCACAGTCACAATGTCTAATGAATCTTCTCACATTCTACATTATATCCCCTTCCTTGCTTCTCCACACAGACTACAGTTTTTGTTGTATTTATTAACCCATTGTTCAGTTTTACTTATTAGGTAGCATTCTCCTGGTAGCCTAAAAGCCAGACAGGGCCATGCACTGAAGGGAGATGTTAAATCCATGTAACTACAGATACTGGTTGAATTGTTGACTTCAGTTGTCATGTAGATAAGAGTCATGATTCCTTTTGGGAGGCTGTGTTACTTACTTTCCTCATTGCTGTTTTGAATGAAATCCCTTACAAAAGCACTCCCATAGAACCCCACCCCACCACCGTCCCACCCCAAGACAGGTTTTGTCTGTGTACCCTGGCTGCCTTGGAACACACTTTTGTAGACCAAGGTGGCTTGGAACTCACAGAGATCCTGCTGCTTTTGCTTCCTCCAGTGCTATAATCAAAGGCGTGTGCTACCACCCTCCCCCCCCCCATACAAAAGCAACTTAACATTTGAGGGGAAACAGTCTGTCACGGTGGAAGAGGCATAGCAGCAGGTGTGTGAGGTGCCTGGTCACATTGTGTCTGAAGTCAGGAAGCAGAGAGAGGTAAGTCTTGATGCTCTATTTGTTTTCTGCATTCTGTATCCTCTGGGACCCCTTCCATGCATGGTACTGCCTGTGTTCAGGAAGTTAAACCTTTCTGGAAATGCCTCCATAGATGGCCCAAACACAGGATCTTAGGCTGCTTCTGACCTAAACCTTGTCAGGCTGACAGTCAAGATGAACCATTGTAGAGGATGTGGACATCAGAATAAGACAAGTTAAGCTTAACTTAGTACTTTCAATAGTAACTTATTCCTTGTTTACCCACTAACTACTGATTTCCCTGCTTGTCCATATATAGACATTTTCCTCCTCTTCTGTAGTAGAGCTCATTGGCTCCCACTAAGTGTTGTGTGGTATTAGCTAGGCATCCAAAGATCTTGTAAGGAACAGTTAGATGGAGTGCTAAATTGATGTATTACTCTAGGCTTGTTTTTCCAGAAGTATGGAATTTGCTCTTATCAAAATTTGGAGCAGAAATAGAATGCTGCTGGTATCACTAAATCTGTCTATACTTTCTGTACAGATACTATACAGATAATAACTAATATTGCCTTTTCTTTTTCTTTTTTTGTGGCACCTAGGTACTTCTGGTAGTAAGATGTGTAGCAGTAGCAATAGCAGCAAACTTTTTATCTAGTGTTACTCATGTGCCAACCACTGTTCTAAGCACAGTGCATAAACCAACTTACTTAATCTCTGTGACAGTCCTGAGGTAGGGACAACCCTCTGAGGTATTCTTGTGCAGATGAAGAACCTGAGGCACAGTGAAATGAGATAAGCAAGTTTGCCTAAGGTTGGAATTACATGCAGAACTTAAATCAGACTGGCCCCAGAGGCAGTGCTTGTAGTGACTGGCTCTGCTCGGCTCTGAATAGACCACGGAACATTTTCAGGTGTGAGGCTGGGAACTGATTCTAGTCCTCTGAAAGAACCACTAGTACTCCCCATCACTGAGCCACCTTCCTAGTCCCACCATTGTGTTGTTGAGTTTATGAACTTTTTGTACAGTTTGAATACAAATCTGTTATCAAATAATGAGTTTTACAAGTATTTTTTCCAGCTTTTTTTTTTGTTTTTGTTTTTGGTAGAACAGGTATTTTTAATATTAACGAAGCTCAGTTTTGCCTTAATAACCTATTATTTAGTGTGTGCATGTTACGTAATTATTTTTAAGGTCACTTAGACTTTTGTTATTTTTAGAAGATTTACATTTTCTTTAGGTATGTGAATATCGTTTAATTTTTGTGAGTTTTGTGCTTTGGCTTGATTTTTGGATAAAGAAGCTTTTTCACTTTTTTAAATTTCTTCATGGGTATCTAGTGGTTCTAATCACTTCAAAAAGGTTATTATGCCTTTTATTTTTTCATTTTTAATTAATATGTGTCTAAGTGGGACATATTTGCAGATGCTTAGGTGCCTGGAGATCATATCCTTGGAACTGGAGTTATAAAACCTCTAAGCCACTTGACGTAGGTGCTGGGAATTGAACTCAGGTCTTTGGAAAAGCAGCACATATTCTTAACCACCGAGCTATTTTTCTGTCTCCTAATTTTTCCATTTTGCAATACTGGGGATCAAGTCTAGGGCCTTGCAAATGCTGAGTACATTTCATAGTCCTCGAAATCTCTCACCCCCTTTTTTCCTATTCTCTCAGTGGAGTATTCTTTAAGTATGGATTGTGATAATTGAAACCAAATAAGAGCACTTACTGCAGAAGACCTGAGTTTGCTTCCCAGCACCCATCTGGTTGCTCACAACTTCATATCCAGGGGATCACAATTCCCCAATTCTACTCTTCATAGGCATTAGGTACTCATGTGTACATGCATACATACAGGCAAAACACACACACACACACACACACACACACACACACACACACACACACGAAGTAAACTAAGTAAGTCTTAAAAAAGTCTTAAAAACTTTAAAAACCGGGATTAGTCTAAAAAAGAATAAATAGCATACTTGCAGTGTCTGGTGTCATTTTGTTATGCCTGTGTCTGAAGCAGATATATAAGGGAGTTTAATGACTGGTTAGAGTAATCACATTTAAAGAATGTAAGTGAAAAACTGGCTTTACTCTATTCAACATCTTCAGTATTTTCTACAAGCATCAACTGACAGTTGCATGTGATGTATTTTATACTGTCTTATCACCTTTACCATTTGATACATCTTTAACTCCTTGAGTTGATGGAGGAGCACAATACAGTTAAGAAATGCTTACCTGTTTTTCAGATTAGGACTGGCCAGAATAAGCAGGAGTTCTTCGGGGGAAGGGCCTTGAATAAGAGCTGTTTTAGTCAACCCCGTGGCTCACGGGGTTGACTAATAACTAAAGCACATCTGTAGGAACCAGGGTACTGAGAGCTCATTGTTCAGTGCCCTGATAGAAACCACTTGCTGAGTCATCAAAAGTTTTGAGTTTTCATTATAGCAAATTTGGTTTTTTGGTTGATTGTATTTCTGCATCTGAGAACTTGGGTATCTGATAATGACTCTAAGGTGTTCATTGAAGTGTGCTGTGGTTTTGGTCTTTTGCATACTTTCTCCTTTCTGAAACCTATTATGTGGTATAGATTTATTTATTTATTTTTTATTTGAGGTAGGGTTTCTCTGTGTAGCCCTGGTTGTACCAAAACTCATTCTGTAGACCAGGCTGGCCTCAAACTCCTAGAGATCTGCCTGCTTTTGCCTTCCAACTGCTGGGATTAAAGGTGTGCACCACCACCGTATGGCTAGCATAGATTTATTTTAACAGAAACCATTTTCCTCAGAATTATGTAATATTTAAATCATGTACCTATAGCAGCAGCAATTAGCGATCCAGGCTTGAACATGTGTTCCTGATGTGATGTCTTCCGAATTATTAGAAAAAGCTGGTATTTCTTTTTCTGCTAAATAATACTATAAAACTTTATAAAAACCATTTTGTGTATGTGTGTGTATGTGTATACACATGTACATATATATTGATGTGTATACACATAGGGAAGTCAGAAGATAACTTGGGCGAGTTGGTTTGCTCTTTCACGTGGGGTACAAGGGATTAAAATTAGGTGGTCATGCTTGGCAGCAAGTGCGTTTACACACCAAGCTATGTTATGTCCTACCCCCGACCTCCCCATAAGCCCTTTGATAAGTGGTAGCCACTGCCAGCTTCAGAGCTTCAACTCATTAAGAGAACCAATAAGATACACATTGTGTAGATTATACTTTTAAAAGTATAATCCAGTCATGAAAAAACAAAAAGAACACACTAGAAATAGAAGACAGCTTTGTGGTGGCAGTCCTCTCCTTCCACCATTTCACAGCTTCCGGGGAGGGTGGAACTTACTAGGCTCACACTGCAGAGCCTTACCTGCAGAGCCACCTGGAGAGGAAAGGGTTTATTTCTGCTTACTGTAGGTTGAAGTGCTCATCAAGAGAAGCCAGTGCAGGAACCTAGAGGCAGGAACTAACTGGAGCAGAGACCATGAGGAACAATGCTGCTTGGTTTGTTTCTCTGCCTTGCTGAGGTACTTTTTTATACAACTCAGGTCCACCTGCCCCATAAGAAAATGCCCATAGTGTCTGAGGGAGACAGTGAATTGAGGTCCTCCTTTTTGCAGGTATGTGTAGGTTTATGTCATGTTGACAAAAATTAGCCAGCATATCATAGCTCTTTTATACTGAACACAAGAGCCAATGCTTAAATAGTGAACATTGACTGGAGTGTGGCATTTAATCCAGCTCCTTGTGAGGCTCTGTAATACATTTTAGAGATAAGGATACATTATTTAAGAAACAGCTATTAGTACATTGCTTTAATCCCAGGAGGGTCACAGTGTGTAAGTTTGAGGCCAGTCTAGTCTATGACATAGTATGCCAGCCAGAGCTACGTAGTGAGACCCTGTCCCCAAAATGAATGGATGAGTAAAAGAGACAGTGATGGAGAAGGACCAGTAGCTATTGTCATATTGTAGACGAAAAAGAAGTTAGGTAATACCAAGAGTACTTGGGCGTGATGATGCACATCTTTAGTTCCAGCACTCAGGAGACAGGAGCAGGTGGATCTGTAAGAGTTCGAAGACAGCCTGATCTATGTAGTAAGTTCAAAGACAGCCAGGCTATATAGAGGGACTCTGTCTCCATGTCATGTCCAGTCCCCTGTTCTCTATCCCTACAACTAAGCAAAACAACAACAACAACAAACTTTCAGGGGGGATTGGGAGATGGGTTCGGTGCCTTAGCGCACATGTTGCTCTTGTAGAGGACCTGGTCCTGATTCCCAGCCCGTACATGGTGTCTCACAACCATCTGTAACTTCCGTTCCAGGGAATCCAAAACCCTCTTCTAACCTCAGAGGGTACCAGGTACATATGCGCTATACATACATGTATGCTGACAAATGATAAATCTAAAAAGCAAAACCAAACAACTATAGAAGGAATAGCCTTCTCGACCTAGAAACAATTATTTTTAAAAATGTTGTACCTGCTCAATTAAAGGTGATTTAGAAATTATACAAAGGTACAAAAAAGAAAAATGCTTTTTATGTTTTATGATTCCGAGACAATTTCTGTTTGCTTTTTGATGGAGCACACATGTAAATAGCACTTTGTAGACTACTTTTTCTTGTATTGCAAAAGCATTTTTATAATAAACACCATTTATAATTTTAGTGGCTGATTAGTATTCTGCTCAATGTGAGCATATCATAGTTTACCTCATGATTTTTAAAACTATTCTAGATTGGCTCTAGTTTATTGCTATTCTACTACACAGACAGACACACTTATATAGAATTTTCTTTTGCCATGTGCCTAGAAAGCAAAATACTGGCTCAAAGAGTGTGGCTTGGCCGTTCCTGCTCTGTCTACCTATGAAAGAGAAGCTGGTGTTTAAGGTTCATATGTACGTATCTCTTGGGCAGATGGCATGTATTCATCTGTCCTAACAGTGGAGATCTGTGCGTGATTTGCACCCTTGTAACTGCAGATCCTGTGTGTCCTCTTGACAGAAGGTGAGACCTACTCTACTGCAGATGATCAGGCAGGGTTAGCTCTCCTTTGGGGGGGGGGTTCACAAAGTTTCTCTAAAATCGCAAGCTTAGCCGCTGCCATTTACTCGTTCTCCCTCCTGCTTAGTTATTTAGTGACAGTTTTACCTAGCATCCTTTACTTTAGGTTTTGGAAATAATCTTAAGAGGCTTAAAAAAAAATTACATATGAGGGCCATGGGTACCCTGTAAGCTTAGTGACAGAAGTATTTGTTGGAGTATAAAAGGATCTCTATCCCTGGACTGCACCTCTCCCAGCAAAACATTTGAAGGTGCCTAGTTTTAATGTATCCCTTGTTGAAACCTTGAATGTTTTGAAAATGCATTCAATACACTTAGCCTATCTTAGCTTGGCAATATGGAAGATTGTGGAGCAGCGCTTGCTAACCCTTGTAAGGCAGGCTGCCACTGCGGGGAGAGTACAGGAGACAATGGTGTGGTACATGTTGCTACTATTAGCCTCACAGTGTAGCTTACTGAGTGTATATCACATTCCCACCAAATTGAAGTTGAAAATTTTAAATGTAAAAATTTAAATGTTAAACTGGTGTCTTAGTTGCCTACTACTATTGTTGAGATGAAACACCATGACCAAACCAACTTGGGGAGGGAAGGGTTTATTTGGCACACTTCCACATCATAGTTCATCATTGAAGAAAGCTAGGACAGGAACTCAAACAGATTAGGGCTTGAAGGGAGGAGGAGAGGCAGAGACCATGGAGGGGTGCTGCTTACTGGCTTGCTTCTGGCAGCTTGTTCAGTCCTTCTTACAGAACTCTAGGCCACCAGCCCAGAGATGGCCCCGCCCACAGTGGGTAAACCCTTTCCCATCAGTCCCTAAGAAAATGTTCTACCTCTGGATCATAGTGAGAAATTTTCTTAATTGAGGCTCCCTCCTTTCAGATGACTCTAACTTGTGTCAAGTTGACATAAAACTATCCAGGACAATTGGAAACTATATGCATTTACTAATTTGCAAGATGAAATAGTGTAAGCAATTTGGGGATGGGAGGAGTTTTTGAAATAATTTATTTCCTTTTTGACCTGTAACTTATTAACAATTGGAAGGTAAAAGTACACTGAAAATCAGGTGTACTTGACTTGAAATTATCACTGTGGTGGTTTGAATTTGAAATATCCATTGCATACTTGATTGCAGTTCATGGTGCTGGTTGGAGGGGTTTAGATGGTGCCTCCTTTGCTGGAGGAAGTATGTGACTGGCAGCCGCTTTTGAGATTGTATAGCTGCATTTTACTCCCAGTTAGATCCTTCTAAAGAGTGCTTGTGGAATGTGATCCTTCAGCTTTCTGCCCCTGCTGCCATACTTGCCACTTGTCATGACTCCAACTACTACAATGAACTCTTACTCCCTTGGAACTGTAAACCCTTCTGTAAGTTGCCTTGGTCATAATGTTAAATCAAAGCAAACAGAAAAGTCACTAATACAGACCTTTCATCTAGCTTCTGTGGAGCCATGTACAAAAGTATTTAAAGTTCATCTTTTTCATTGCTTTTACTATAGCTTCTTTTAAAGCACAAATCCTTTCTCCCCTGCCCCTAAAAAAATAAAACAAAACAATATAGCGTGTTGGGCTTTAACAAAGCTGTTAGTGATTAGTTTGCATATTTGTTTGGGTGATTAGTTTGTTTGGGTGTTGTCTATCTGGATTACTTTTTGCTCTTGAGTTTAACTGGGACTTTTTTTTTTGTTTACTTAATCTTTGGGAGCCTGTTCTTTCTAACCTACATTGTATCTTTTTGTCTCATAGGCACAGTTGTTTTTTGTTTTTTGTTTTTTGTTTTTTGTTTTAATTTCAAGAAGATTTTATTATTTTTTTTGTATCGTTTCTAAGAATTCATTTCTGGAACATTGAATCATTGCTGCTTCCCATAGTTCTCTCCAGGATTACTTCAGTTTCCTAATTGACTCTTACCGTCTATGACTTCCTTTCCTCCCCTCCATTCTGCTTCCATTTATCCTGTCTCTTCTCTTTGCTGTTTCTTATTTATTAGAGCTATGATTGTTATTTTGAGCTAAAGAATAATTGAAGCTGTGATAGTATAAAAATGGCTCATCGGAAAATAAGGTAGTTCAGCTGCTTAAGCAAAACAGCATGGACGGGATGGCTAAAGAACAGTGAGTGGCATTTCTCCTGTTTCCGAGGCTGAAAGTTCTTAGATGCCAGCAGATTCCATTCTTTGGCCCTTTTGCTTTGAGGGTAGATAGCTTCTCACTGTATTCTCACGTGGCAGAAAGAGAGAGAGAGAGAGAGAGATCTCATGACCTCATCTAAGTTTAATTACCCACCAGTGGCCCTACAGCCTGACATCAACCTGTTGGGATTTAGAACTTTAACCTGAGTTAAAACGGGGGCTCAAATGTTAGTCAGGAAGAATATTCATGTTAGATTCCTGCAGCTGATGAGGGTACCTTATGTAAAACAAGTTTTTGTTCTTAATTTAAGAACCTTGAAATAAGGTCATCCTAGATGATCCATTGGGATGGATATCCTTAGTAAAGAGCACAGAAGAGAACAGAGAGGAGAGATTTAACTGAGGAGGCAGAGTGGACTGATGAGGAGAGACAGGAGGGTTCTCAGGGTCTCTGGCGACTGCAGCTCTGCTGGTGTTGTGATTTGAATTTCTGGTTCCCAGCATTGAGAGAGAATATTTTTTGTTTTGTAAGCCATCCAGCTAGTGGCAGCTTGTTACAGTGGCAACAACAGTCTAGTGCAGGAACAAAAATGATCTCTTTTTACTTGTTATTTTATCACTTTGCCTTGGATTCTTGCTTCGTATCATGTTCTTAAGTTTTCCTGCAGTACTTAAATCTCAGAAGCATTTTTTTCCCTTTTTGTATTTTCTTCCATCTGTAGGTTTTTTTTTTTTTTTTTTTGTTTTTTGTTTTTTAAGACAGAGTCTCACCATGTAACCAAAGCTAGCTCTGAACTACCAACTGCTCCGAACTACAAATATGCACCACCATACCCCAGTTTGATTGCAGTTTTTAGTTTGGTGTTTGCCTTTTTTTCCCCTGTAGTATGTTTATGTCTTAAACAGACAAACAAACAAAACCCCTCAAACTTCCTATATGGTTTAAAATGAGCTGTTTTGCCCCATGTTTTTAGTTTAATATAGTGCCCATCAGTGACTTCTTCCTGATTTCTTATTATTTGTGGTTTTTGTCCTTTATGAATATGGCTGCTTTTTAATTCACTCTTATGTACCTTGAGATGCAGTAGTGAGGTAAAGAAAGGTCTTCAAGATGATCCCAAGATCAGGGGTACATTCTTTGTTGGATTTTGTTTCTTTCCTTCGCTTAGTTCAGTAACCTGGAAAGTTGGTAACCTCATAGGTGATGAAGAGGGCATAGGGTCAGGGGTCCTTCCAGGTGATGAATAGGGCATTGGGACTGGGGGTGAAGAAATGAAGTGTAGGAAGCTCTTATCATGTTTTCTTTCCTGCCACACTTTAGTAGCCACATGGAAGACTGTTCTCAGGGGAAAATGATGCTACAGGAGGAAACAGAGTGGTGAAATGGATTGATTTTTGCTTTCTCAGCCTAGATGAGTTTTGAAAATTAGAATAGCATATGTGTTTTGATTTCACTCATTATCATTGTTTTCTAAATGTAGCTTGGCAAACTGTCTGATTTTACAAATAATTTGTTTAATTAGGAGCTTTTTACTTCTCATCAACTTTAAGCCCAATTGAAATTTCTGACTGGAGATGATAAAAATATCTGAAAAGAGAAACATTAGAAGCATCTGGGTCGTGCAAGGGTGAAATTGTTCCCTCCCTTTACATCTCTCTTATTTTCTGGCATTTCAAGTAATCAGTGTGGGAGGTGCTCTCTGAAGGGTGTCCTAGTTCCTTCATGACCCTCAAGCAAGATGAACCATACCTCTCAGACAAGTGAGTGTGTAGGGCCTGGTCATTCTACTGGCCTTTGTTGTTATTAAGAACTCAGGAGCATCTCTGCCACCACAGCTTTATGAGGAGAGACACCAAATGGCTTCACTCTTTGACGTAGTTGGCCTTACTCCCTTCCTGGATTGATGGACTGTGACATTTCTTCATGGGTGCCATTGCTAGTCTTTTCTAGTCTTTTTTTTTTTTTTCAATTTTATTTTATTTGGCAGGGAAAGGGTTGGGATGCTAAGCTGTTATTTACTGGGACGAAGATAATGACAAGTATAAAGATGAATATGGATTTAATTCTACATGATTAAAATTGGGTTATTAGTTGATATCTTTTAAAAATGTTCCTTGTTATAGTAACTATAAAATATCACTGCTTATACCTGTAAGTATAAGGTATAGATTAACAACAATTTATAGGTATAAATTAACAATTACTATTTGAAAATGCATGTCTTTTTTTTTTTTTTCTCCTCACTTTTGAAAACCTTTTTGGCTGTTTGAGACAGTTTCTCTGTGCAGCCCAGGCTGTCCTGGAACTCTGTAGACCAGGCCTTGAACTCAGAGATCTACCTGTCTCTGCCTGCTGAATGCTGGGATTAAAGGTATGTGCTGCGATACCCAGCCACATTTGAAATAATGCAATGGATCTTTAGATGAGAATTTCAATTTATTTAATAAGTAATGTCTACAAAAGCATAATTAGGCATTTAGTATGTAAGTCAAAGGAGCCATCAGAAAGATTAGGATATTTGGGGAAGTGGTTATGAAAGGTGGTTTTTTATTCATGTATGCTGTCTTTTGCAGAAATGAAGTTAATGACCATGCTCTTGTTATTTGGTTACTTTTCAGAGATACATAGGTTCCTATAAAGCAGTACTCTGTCTTCGTTGTAAATTTTAAAATTTCAGTTTTAATGTTTTAGGTGTATTTGTCTGTAGGAACCTTCAGAAGCAAAAAACAAAGGAGATAATTTATTAGTTGCTTTGGAAATTAGAATATATTTTTTCGTAAGAAGTTTTATAAATTCACAAAATAAAAATCAGTTTCCTAGATTGTCCTATAAAAAAAAGGCTTAATAGCTGAGCAGTGGTTACTATAAAGATATGTATATTTATTGCGTCAAATAAGAAATTGACTAATGGCAAGTACAACGGGACTTTTGACTAGGGGATTTGTGGGGAAATTGACAGGCCTTTCTGCACACTTGCAGCAGCTTTGCAACATTGTTTTTGTGTGCTGCTGGTACAGAGGTGCAGTCCTGTAATCTTATTCCCTGCTTCTCTTAATCCTTGTGGGTTAAGGTTAAGCTTAGATCTTGAGGTTTAGAATGAAATCTGTAGGGGGGAGAAAAGAAGGGTTTGGGTTAGTTTGTCTAATTAATTAATTAATTAATTAATTAATAATTTAAGTAACCAAGACTTGAAAGAGCATTGGAAGATAAGACTACCCTGAGATGTGTTTGGAAAATTGTCTGAGATTGATTTAACTGATATAAAATATTGCAAGCTTATGGGAACAGGGACATGTGGACAGTTACAGCTGTAATGAGTGGCAGTGTTAAGCTTTGAGCTGGCCTTCCTTGTGCTGCTCACTGACTGCTGCTGAGTGTCTTTCGAGTCTGTTTGGATGGGAGGTGGGTCAGTGTGCTACATTAACATTTTTATTTGAATAATTTGGCATCCAAGGTATAAACTAAAGGCATTTACATCAGAACCATTTGTGTGATCTAGTGAGCTCTGCTCTTCATATTCCTCTCTGCGTCCCTGTTTTCTTTTCATGTTTCTTCTATTCTTGCAAGGGAACAGCTGGTGTTAAACAGTTGATTATTACTTTGTATAGTGATGAACTTGCTCAAATGTCTGCTATGAGTTCCCTGATTTTATTTATTTATTTTTTTACTTAGGGATATTCTGGCTCTCCTTTTATTCATTTTAGATGATTTATGAATCTATTAAGTAGTTTTATGAAGCTGTTGTATTTTAAAAGATGTTCTTACACTTTATATTAATACGTGTGAAGACTTTACTCAAAATGTGTGCTTCTACTGGACCATGTTTTCTTAGATTTATTTTGGAGTGTACATGACTCAGTTCACTTCCACCTTTACATGTATTGAACAGTGTACAGTACAGAACTTGTGAAGTAGATGACCAGGCTTTAGTTTTTGTTCTTACTATAGAATCCTATTAGTTTTTGAGCTTTAACCCCTCCTCCTTAGCTTCAAATCAGTCCCCCCCCCCTTTTTTTTTTCCTTTTTCCAGATCGGTTTTCTCTCCCTTTTGGGATTATGGCCTGGTTTACATTAGATGTGTATGATAATGCATTTTGTACAATATATGCTCCAGCTTGTGATATTGGTGTGTGATGATCATGATTGGTCCTAGGGAAGATTGTTAAATAGTTGTCTATTTTTAAGTCTAGCATGTTGATTTCAGTCAATTTCAAATCTAGTAGTTTCTAAAGTACAGTGGCAGCTGCAGAATTTTTTTCTTCTTTTCTTATATGAGCAGCTACTTTACATTCTGCTGTGTGCATAGGTGTGAAGTGGGGTCATCACAAGAAAGACTGATGAACATTTTTGCCTTTCGTAATGGATTTTAGTTGTTAAATCGTGATTAGTAAAACACAGGGCCACCTGAGTGAGCACTAGTCCTAGAGAATGTAAACCCTGCTGTCAGTGATGCTTAACAGCAATGTGTAGCTTAATAATTTTCCATTTTAAAATATGTGTGAAAATGAACCCAAACTTGTGTGGTGCGCTCCAGGAAAGAAGTTTGGTTATCTTTGGTGCATATTATAGTGGAAGGCAGAATGGACTGAACTGCTACATTGTGTTCTTGGGTTGTCAGAAGGCTAGGTATGAATGAAAGGGCTGCCTGGTAGGTCCCAGCAGACCTAGTCCATTGTGAAACATCTAGAGTGTTAATTCTCATGCTATCCTCATGATGGTCTAGAATTAAAGAGTCAACAGTTTTGTAAAACTGGTTTTCTGGCCTTCCTTTGGACTTGTGGCTGGGCAAGAAACTCTTATTCTGAGTCATAGATCTTAAAAGTAATTATTTGCTTTTTTTTTTTTTTTTTCTATAAGCACTTATACTGGATTCTTCCACGTATGGTGTACGATTATATCGATAATCTGGAAAATTAGCTTCTTTAAAGGAAAAAGTGCTGTCTGTCTACCCTTCTCAAAATTGGCCTGTTTGGTAAGCTCATTAAAAATGTAAATGTTGTCCAAGTTCTAACGTCAACGTGCCCTGGGCGCACTATGCCAGTCTTTCAGATAGCAGTCTTTCAGATAGTACTTGGTTTAGAAACCTATGTTGTCATTATTTCAAGGGTGAGGTTAGGTCAAGTCAGATATTTATTCATTTTGGGTTTGGTTTGATTCTATTCTAGTTCATGGAAGTTAAAAAAAAAATAGAAAGTATGCCTGCTTCTGTGATTTTTTTAGTAAAGCAATACTTAAGATCAGATTATTAAATTATTGCAGTTCATTCTTATTTTGGGGTTATTGCTTGGTTTAAAGTACAATAATACTTGAAGATAAAATATGTTAATTAAAATTAATTCAAAACACACATAGTTATTTCCAAGTAAAATTTTGGGTAACCAGTAGATTCTGTTATGAGAGTCTTTGTGAAATATTTGACACTTTCAGTTTTGCTGAAAGTAGTTAGGTTTTGGAAGAGAATTTGGAAACAGTAACTTATCTGCCTGTGATAAACCCACATGTGGCAAACACTGCCCTGTTTTTGGTAAGTCCTGAATAGATTTTGCTGTTCTGAAGGCGTTTATGTGCTGTAACCCCAGGATTTGGATCTGAACAGTGGTACGCATACAAAAAAAGGAAAAGCACTGTTATGTTTGGCATGAAGTATAGTCAGTCCTCAAATTGTAACAGTTCTTCTGCTTGAACAACCTTTGTTAATCCTGAGACAAACATTTGCCGAGCACTTTCATTGTGCTAAATCCTGTGATAATAATAAGCAGGAGGGAAATGACCAAGATAACCTGTTTTCCTAAGAGCTCTTTAGTTAAGTGAGGGGCCAATATTTTACTAAGTATAGAACATTGCTGTAAGTGCTGCAGTAGGTCACAGAGAGGGAAAAGAGCATAGTGGATGGGGAGGATATTTTTTTTTCCTGCTCAGTAAGTCATAACTGAAAGAGTATAATTTGTTGAGCACCAAGTCTATAGTGTGCTACTTAAAACAAACAAAACCCCAGCAAACTGCTTAGTCAGTAGTTAGCACTCCTCAGGAAAAGCCTCTGAAATGCACCCTTCTTTTTTATAACTTCAAAATCTGGTGTTACCCACCAGCTGGCCAGAGTCCTCTTGCTTTATTGGAAAGTGGGCGGGCGAGGAGAAGCTCTTCAAGTACTGTCTTGGGCTTTAGTGTTTGACAAGCCGTGGCAGCAGGCAAGCCTAACAATAGTGGGTAGCACCATCTAGTATTTGTAGCTCCTGGGGAGGCCTGGTTGCTTGGGGACAGTTAGCCTAACAGTTGTTGAGGTTCTCGAAAAATTCCTCAGCCTCTATTGACACTTAGCCTTGTAGCTTAGGGCGTTTTTGTTTTCTTAGCCCTGCACGGCAGCCACAGCCGTCGCTATAGCTTGCTTTGGTCACTGTCATGACCACTGCCCCCGCCTTCCCCTCTGTAGATGCCCCTGGCCACTTCACTGCACTTGAAGCCCTGCTTGCCAGCCGCTTAGCTCTCCCTCTGCCGTCCATCACTGCTGGGCAGTTGGGCAGCTCCATGCTTCTGCTGTTTGTCAGGACAGGTAGAGGTTTTCCTTGGTCAATGCAGCTGTTGGATTCACCTCTGCAGTTGTCAAAACAGCCAGAAACAGCAGCCTCTATAACGTGGTGTGCTCTTGTGTCGATTGCTGCCACTCCTCTGATGTCACTGTCAGGATGACAGTGTGGCCACAGGCTGTGGCCATTGTCCTGTCTCATGCCACTGTCTCTGCTCTGGTGTTGCCAGTGCAACACAAGTGCTTTACTAGAAGTAGGCAAGAGAAGCCCACTCAAAATCTTCTTACTGAGCCTGTTGTGGCCACACTGGGAGAGGCCACACAGGAGTGCATATTAATTGGCTCAAAAGTAAGCCAAATAGTTTTCTTACATAGGCGAAAGGGATGCTTTCACCAATCACAAGAAATCTTTTGTACAAATGATGGTTTGTGTCTATGCCAGTTATGACATTGTCCTTTCTGTGCCCGTCACAGCAGTCCTTCTGCTAGGTCACCAGGGAAAATATTCCCTGTCTGACCTAGGTAGTAATGATTGCAGGGTCTTGGGGCTTCTTAAACTTTTTCTTCATGTGACCCCTTTTTGTTTGCAATTTTTATGCAATGTCAGGTGTATGTATCACTATCTAAAATAGGTGTACAGCATGCCAGCAGAATTGCAGAGTGGGTAAGAGCGCTTACTGATGAGCCTTATGATGTGAGTTCAACTTGTGGCCCCCATAGTGATGGGAGAGGAACTACTCCCAAAAGCCTGCATGAACACACAGAAAATAATGAAATTTTAAAATTCTAAAATAAATATACATATATCAGCAGACATTTACTGTTAGTAAGTCAAATATATTTCATAAAATTCTTTATAGGTATAATTTTACCATTTATTAAAGACAAAATAAAATTTGCATACCACTGAGATGATTGTTCGTTTATTTTTATGTAAATATTTAAGTTGATGACTATTTGGTACTACATGCTGTAGAATATCTTCAAGAACTTAGGTTTGCAGTACTAGGGATTGAACTGGAGGCTTATAGATGGGAGATAAGCGCTGAGCTACTTCCCCGCATCAAGAGTTTTTCATTGTGGTTCAGTATTTTGATTTTATAATGATCAGTGCTGAGAATACTGCTTTGCACTACAGTGTATTCTGAATACACTACAGAATGGTAGAAGTATGTTGATATAGTGCTATCAACTTGATAGATGATAGTATTATCTGAGCAATGAGTCTTTGGACAAATCTGTGGGATTACATCAATTGAGGCAAGCCAGCCCACCCTCTTCAGGCTGCTGCATTCCCTCAACTTAGGGTTCTAGAATATGAGAGTGGACAAAGTGATTGAACATAGCATGCCTGCAGCCCATTTCTCCGCTGCACGTCCCTGTGCGGTATCTTTTTTGTTATGGTGGACTGCAGCCCGAGTGTAAGCTTTTCACAGAACTATAGGGTACTGGATAACATCTTTTTTTTTTTTTTTTTAAGATTTTATTTATTTATTTATCTGTTTATTATATATATATAGTGTTCTGCCTACGTGAATACCTGCATACCAGGAGAGGGTGCCAGATCTCATTATAGGTGGTTGTAGCCACCATGTGGTTGCTGGGAATTGAACTCAGGACAGACCTTTGGAAGAGCAGTCGGTGCTCTTAATATCTGAGCCATCTCTTCAGCCCCTGGATTGTATCGTTCTAAAAATCATCTGTTTTTAAGATTGCTGTTTTAAAAAAACATTTTCATATTTATTTTATTTTATGCATATCAGTGTTTTGCCTGCATATATGCACCAGGATGTATGTGCCTGGTGCCTGCAGATACCAGAAGAGCGTGGGTGTGCATCCTTTGGAACTCGAGTTACTGCTGGTAACTGTCCATCTACCATGTGGGTTCCGGGACTTCTGCAACAACAACGGTTGCTCTAAACTCCGAGCCATCTCTCCACAGCAAATTTTAAAATAAAACATCCTAATGTAATACAATTAGAAGATAATCTGATGTGTTACATGTTGAGGGATGACAGTAGAAAAAACATGGAAAGTTCGTTTTCTGCAATTAAACCATTTTCTGTAAGTAAAATGTAGTAAAAACGCTGCAGTCATAACGTTCAGTGCTCTTAGGTTTGAGGCAAGGTGTTGGAGGCATTTTTCTGCGGTTTCAGGCATTGTTTTTTGGTTGGCAGTTGGTGGCAGCGTGTCCTTCACAGACTGCGCTTGTGTGTAGAACCAGCGTTGAATGCAGTGAGCGAGCATGGCGCAGTACAGGCGAGTCCTCTCAGAAACACAAATGCAGTTATTTTTGCCTGGTTGCTCTTCCCTCATACTCTAGATGGGGTTATGTGGGGTTGGACTTTTTTATAAATGGTGTATATAGAAATTGCTCTGGAATTTTTATCATGCTGTTGCCCATTAGGACTGAACGCTTCATCTGACCTCCTGGTTTTTCTTCCTTTTCCTCCTCCGCTTCTTTTGTTCCTGGGTCTGTGAACAATTGCACTGTGGTGTAGAAAGTCCTCAGAAAAGAGTGGAATATTTTCACTGTGAGATTTTAGAATTTGTCTTATTGGAATCAGTAGGCCGCAGTTCTTGATTTTCCTTTGTTACTCTATGTTGTTCATGTTTCTGTGCAAGTTTGTTTATTTTGGGAAAGCATCTTGCTTTAATAGTTGTTTGAGATAGAGTTGATTTGTTTTTTTAACCTGAAAAATTGACAACAGCTAGTGTTTCCTTTTCTGACAACCATGTCTTGAATATCACTGCTGTTTCCTTGTGGAAGGTGGTGGTTATATCGCATGGGGTCTTCCCATTATTTTCATGAGGGATCTATTATGATTGATAGAGTTAGGATTTCTTTACTGTGGTAAAAGCACAGAGATACATCTTTCTTTGTGATTAAGAAAAAAATAGTGTCATTTTCCCACGGAATAATGTTCTTAGGTGGGATTCATGGCAGCCTCTGTGCAGCCTCAGATGACATGTTGCGGTCCTTTCAGTTTGTGTCATTTACCCAGAGACCGTGTTCTTGAGGGAAAGGGAGATTTTTACAAATGTAGTTGCCAAGTCCACCTCCCTGTTTGGGTCACTGAGAGCATCATGTGGATGGTTGTGTGATAGCCAGGCATTGTAGCTCAAGCCTTTAATCCCAACACTGGGGAGGAAGAGGTAGTCTGATCACTCTGTGAATTCAAGGCCAGCTTGATCTAGTATAGCCAGGGCTACATAGAGAAACTGTCTTAGGAAAAAAAAATAGTCTATGTTCTCTAAAAGCCTCTTGGTTAACTCTGCTTTACTTGTTGCTTTTTCAAAGAAAGGTGGGGCTGGAGAGGTGGCTCAGCGGTTAAGAGTGCTAGCTGCTCTTCCAGAGGACCCAGGTTCAGTTCCCAGCACCCACATGGCAGCCCACAACTGTCTGTAACTTCAGTTCCAGGGGATCCAGCAGGGGATGCGGGCAAAACACCAGTGTACATGAAATAAAAAATTTAAAAACCATTAAAAAAGGGGAAAAAAAGCTACATTAACTTAATGGCTTTGTTAAGATCTTTCCACATAAAATTAAGATGACAGTGCTAGAATCTCTTATTTATATGTTTATTTAATATTTATTTATCTATTTACATATATATGTATACACATATATACATATATACACATATATATACATACACACACATATATATATATATATATATATATATATATATATATATATATATATTGTGCTCTTTGAAGGCACGGTTTCTTTATGTAGCATTAGTTGCCCTGGAAATTGCTCTGTAGACCAGGCTGGCCTCGAACTCAGAGTTCTGCCTGCCTCTGTCTCCCAAGTGCTGGAATTAAGCATGTACCATCTTCCAGTAAGTCTCTTAAATTTTAATTTTTTATTCTTGAGATGACTTTTTGATTTTTTTTTGGATGTTCATTCCATATATATGTTCTGTATTTCACAACCTCCAATAAAAGTAGTCCTTGCTTTTTAAAAAATTTTTTCAAAAGTTCATTATATATTATTGTGTGTGTGATGTGTGATGGGTGTGAGCACATTGTGTTCCATTGTGCACATATGGAGGCCGGAGGACAGCTTTCCAGCATGGGTTCCTTTCCTGGACTGGAGATTTGGTTCAGGCTTTCTCAGCAGGCACTGTGTCCACTGAGCCATCTCTATGGCTGAAGGTGGTGGTTATATCGCATAGGATCCTGCCATTATTTTCACAAATCTGTTATGATTGGTAGAGTTAGGATTTCTTTACTGTGGTAAAAAGCATGGAGACACACCCTTCTGTTGTAATTATAGCAGGCAATTTGTGCCATGTGACCAGATTGTGATTCGTTATGGAGGAACCAGGAGTCTTCTGCTCAGAGAGAGGGCTTGGACTGTGCTAATTAATTGCCCCTGTTCTGCTCTTCTATCCTTTTAATGATGACAGTTTTAAGGACCAATTTTATTTTAGCAGTTTGTGTCATGTGACTAGTTTGAGAGTTGTTAGGCTGTGTTGTAAGAAACTTAGCATTAGCCAAAGTGGTTTCTTTCTTTTTTTTTTTTTTTTCCTTCTTGTGTGACAGATTTATTATGAGTTTTAGTTTTTCATGAGGATTTTGGCTTTTTATATGTCAGTGGCATTCTGTTGTGGTACAGGTCAATCTAACTTTTAAGTGGTGAATGTTGAATTACCTGGATGTCACCAAGTCTAGTGTTTGAGATTTTATTTTTCATGTGCTTTGGGAGGTTTCGATGCCAAACTGTCTTTGTAAATGCCTTCTAGTGAGGGTAAGAGGGTCCCTTACTGCAGGGCTCTGCCTCTCTGGAACCAAGGCTTCCCCAGGCTGGTACCAGGCTTTCTCCTTTTATGGAGTGGGAAGGCGTGTGAAGTCAGCCTTCAGCAGCAGTTAGGTTACACAGGGTAGAAGAAGTAACTTGAGGAAGTATGTTGAAGTTTATGTGGTCTTTCTAACTTACCTTTTATTTGCATAGGAGACATAATATGGTTTTATCTTTAAGTATTAAAATCCTTGAAACAATGAGGTGGGAAGTTATTTGGGAAAAACACTGTCATTTTATATAGTTGTTACGCCAAATCAGCTGATTTTAATACCACTGGCGACAGGCTTCCTAGACACAAGTCCTTAATAATCAGGGCAGTGATATGTGTTAGTGTCCCTGGTATTACTCTGTTGTCATCTTAGCTCTGTTAGTTCATCTTCAGACATCTGGCTGTGTTCATCTTAATTTCACCTCTTCAGTCATCTGTAAATTTTTTGCTTCACAAAAAAAAAAAAAAAAAAAAAAAAAAAAAAAAAAAATTGTACTTGTATTTTTCATTTCATTTCTTTTGTTGTTGTTCTTGATTTTTTTTTTTTTTTTTTTTTGAGACAGGTTCTCTCCACAGAGCTCTAGCTATCCTCAGACTCATTGTTACATACAAAGATGGCCTGGAACTCAAGAGAGATCCACCTCTCTCTGCTTCCTGAGTGCTGGGATTGAGTGTTTGTGCCACCACAGTTGTCTCACTTCTGAAGACAGAATCACAACTTCAAAAGATCCACACTTTTGAAGTTAAACTCTAAATGAAGCAGTCTTTCTGACTGCTTGATGATTTTTGAAATAAAAATTCTAGGACTCTTGAGTTGTTATGGGTAGCCTGAGAACCATTGTTGCTAGATTATTCCAGACATGTCATGATAGCAGAGACTGTGCCTCACAAGAGTTCTCTGAACTTTCTCTTAACTGCTTGAGAGAAAAGAGAGTAAATCTTAAGAGCGATGTGGTGGCGCATGCCTAGAACCCCAGTAGTTGGAGAGGCAGAGGCAGGTGGATCTCTGAGGTTCGAGGCCAGCCTTGTCTACAAAGGGAGTCCAGGACAGCCAAGGCTACACAGAGAAACCCTGTCTTGATAAAACAAACAAGCAAACAAACAAAAATATCCCAAAACCCAAGTTACCTACTTTAAAGTAGGAATGCTTTTTCTGTGAGTTAGACCTATTACATTTGGAAAGCAGACTTGTTTAATGGATTTTCTAATTCAGAGTTCTTGACAGCATGGCTTTACTTGGATGCTATGGAGAAAACACTTCAGGAAATCATTTCAGATTTTTATTTTTGAAATAATTATATAATAAATATATTCAATACTTTGTATTTTAATTTTTCTGCTTCTCACTGCTCTGAATCTCTTTATTTAGAGTTTAATTTCAAAAGACTATGAATCAGTCTTAAAAAATCCCAGCACACAGGAGGTAGAGGCAGGTAGCTTTCTCTGAATTTCAAGCTGGCTTTTTATATATAATGAGTTCCAGGATAGCTAGAGCTATATAGAGAGACCCTGTATTAAAAAAACCGAAGTCCAAGAATAAAACAAAATAAACACAAAAACAAAGGAAAAAGACAAGAAAAGAAGTGCAGAAGATAGATTTTTTTTTACAGCCAATTGAAAAATTGTAATTAAGATGAGCATAGATTTTTTTTTTTTTTTTTTTTAAGATGGCACATGGTAACTTAGAATTAAAGTAGGCTTTAGAAAATGTCTGGTTTATTTTACTAGAAGTTATAATTTAAGAGAACATTTAAGAGTTGAGGACTGCAATATAGACGTTGGCTTATGCTGCTGTTTGTATGCATTCATAACACACATACTAGTGTTTAAATTAAAATTGTAGTGTTGATGTATCTATCAACAGATGATACTGTGCCAATTTGAAATTCATATTAATTCAATAATATATTTTTGAGTGTTTTGCCTCTAAACGAAAGACCTAATACAGACTCCCTGTAAATCACTTGGTTGCTTATTTAGAAATCACTCATAACATGTTCAGTCATTTTGTATCTGATAAGAAGGATATCTTAAGGAAAGATTGATCTCACAGACATTGCATACTGGCTTTTATCTGTGTTAAATGGATATGCCTATCAGTCATTGTGTACCACCAACATTTTGGGTAATTGTTTACCAAGCAGCTGGTATTTGATGGGGAAATGTCTGCAAGAGTTATTTCTTCTTCATTAAGTTAGTATGAGGTCACTTAGCATCTTAAAAATAAGAGTCACATAATGGAAGGAAAAGAAAAGAAAATATAGTTCAGTGAAACCAAAGAACTTAGATTATAACTGGGCGTGGTGGTGCATACCTTTAGTCCCAGCACTTGGGAGGCAGAGACTGGCCTATCTCTTGGAGTTTGAGGCCAGCCTGGTCTACAGAGTGAGTCCAGGATAGCCAAGGCTACACAGAGAAACCCTGTGGGGGGGGGGGGGGCGGATGACTTAGATTATTTACATATATTCTTATACTTTGTATTGGATTGGTGTTAGATTTTTTAGGAAAGAGCAGAGCAGAGGGAGCGCAATAGTCACTTTAAGATGATTCTAGTTTCTAGAATCTATGTGTATTGTGAAATCATTAAGAGAACAGTTTAGAGCCCATAGGTAGCCTAGGATAGTTTGGAATTCAGAGATGACTTTGGATTGCCTGGTCAAATGGGAATTTGATCTTGAGCTGGAAGGACCCATTATGGATTGCTACTGGAGATGAAGCAAAGGAAAAAGGTAAGGAAAGGTCTGTAAATGAGGGTGTGTTGGTAAGCCACGCACAAAATGGGTGGCATTGTGGTTTGTTTTACATGTTATGTCCAAATTAAAGTTCTTTTCCTTATGTGACTATTTTCTCAAAGGTAGTGTACTAATTTGTTGTTAAGAGGGAATAAGATAAAGAAAAGCAGAAACTCAAAGCCTTACTTTCCAAAAGGCAGAATGTTCAAGATGGAGATGGTGTACTTTTGCAATTTTAGTTACATTTGTTTTGTTTTCAAGTAAATGACCTTAAAAAAAAGTTAGAAGTCAGACCCCTAGTGAGCCCACCATTTGTATTTTGACTTGGGGCAACTTGAACCTTATCACATCCATCCATCCATCCATCCATTTAGACACTAATATCTTATCTATTTGTCTGTCCATCCATCCATCCTCTCACTAGGTACCCAGACTAGCATTGAGCTACTTCCACAGTTTCCCTCACCCACGTCTTTGATCATATTTTCCCTTCCTATTGTCCTCTGTTAACCTTCCTTCAAACCCCTTCTTCCCAGCACCATTATTTGTAATGTGAGAACAATATATTTACGTTATAGCTGTTTGTTTTCAGCAAATGATGTGACATATTTAAATGAAACAGAATAGACTTAACTAGAATGAGTAAATAAATGGTGAGTTAAATTGATTGTAATTGAAAACTATCTTATGCTAAACTGATAAACATTTAAGTGAAGGCTATCTTTACTCTGTACGTGTTGGCAGGTTTTTTGTTTTGTTGTTTTGGTCAACTTCCATACAGTTCTCATTTTTGTTTTAAATCCCTCTCTTTCTGTAGGAGATAAAGATGGCAGCAAGGTGACCACAGTGGTGGCAACTCCTGGACAGGGTCCTGACAGACCACAGGAAGTCAGTTATACAGACACTAAAGTTATTGGGAATGGATCATTTGGTGTGGTATATCAAGCTAAACTTTGTGATTCAGGAGAATTGGTTGCCATCAAGAAAGTTCTACAGGACAAACGATTTAAGGTAAAACATGGTGTTTCATGCATCTTTGTTGTTATATATATTTTTAAAAATTATCTTGCTTTTAGCCATTGAAACATACCCCCTTACCTTTTTTTCTGGTTCTCTCTTTTCCTCCCCTCCACTTTCCTATTTCTCCCTTCCTCTCCCCTTTCTTTGTCACTGTACAGCCAGGATTGCTCTGAAATTCAGGATCCTCTTTATCCTCACAACTGGCTTGGGCTTTTTTGTTGTTGTTGGTATTTTTTTTTTTTTTTTTTTTGTTACTTACACTGTACTTCCTAAATGGTGAGAACCAGCAGTATGTTTTGTGACTGTTTCTTTCTTGTTTTACTGTCTTGTTAAATCTCTCTTATCTTCAACAGAATTAGGGTAAAATTATATAAAAATTACCGGTTTGTTTGGAGAAAAGTGTACATGAGTATTTACCTTGTGATGCTTCTCTCCTGCTGCATTGACTTAAATTTTATTACACTTATTTATTTTAGTTGTGTCTGTAGGGTTGAGGAGACACATAATCTGTTGGGTGAAAGTAGAAGTATAGGGCAAATGGTAGGACTCTGTTCTTTCTAATGTGACAACTGGAGATTGTCAGGCCTGGCAGTAGGCACCTTTACTTGCTGAGCTATCTTCTTAGCTCCATTGATTTTTGAGTTTTTTGAGACAGGGTTTCTCGGTGTAGCCTTAGGTGTCCTGGAACTTGCTCTGTAGACCAGGCTGGGCTCGAATACACAGAGATCCGCCTGCCTCTGCCTCCCTAGTGCTGGGATTAAAACCACCACCCAGTGCGCCCTTGTATTTTTAAGGATGAAATTTTATAATATTTTAAAAATGTAGACCTTTAATGAACTTTCTAAACTTGTCTGGAGATGTTTAATACATTTATATTACCCTTATAAGATTTTCTTTAAACTAGTAATTTTTATTTATCATTAGTATTTAAAGAAATAATCTGGGGTGATCTTTAAATTTTTAATTACATTTATTTATTGTGGGGGCACACATGTGGCATGGTGCATGATAGAGTCAGAGGACAAGTTGTGGGTCCTAGGATGGAAATTAGATGGTCAGGTTCCGTGGGAAGCTTCTTTACCCACTGAGCCACTTTCCCTGACTTTGGTAATAGTTTATATTCCTATTTATTAATTATTATAATGGATTAACTTTAATTTTATGACTGACCAAAGCAACTGTAAGTAATGAGTTTATTTTTTTTTCTTTCTAAGAAAATTTTTGTATTGTCCTGATGACCAAGACTCCGATACCAATGTTTAAATGCTGATAGCAGATCTGGTTCCTCCTTGTCTCATTTTTAAGTTTAATGGACTTTAATTTGTGGCTGGGAGGTCTAAATAAAGATAGTATATTAGAAGAAATCTTTCTGCATGACTTTGTACTACTGCTTAGTTGACTAAGTGATTTTACAGTTTATGGTTGTGTAAGGTATGTTTTCACTGCTTGGCATTCTCAGAGAGAAGTGGTATCCATAGCATTGTGCAGATCTCCTTTTGTATTAAACGAGGTATTATGTCAGGGTCAATATTAGTGGGCTGCTTATTAAAAATGTATGTGGTTTGCACTATACATCACGAGGGTTGTTTTAGTATACATTTTCTTAAGGAATAAGTACTTATTTTCCCATAACTTTGCCTGCAAATTTGATTTGCTTTTGCTTTTTGCTAATCTAGTAGGTGAGAAATGATACCTCGCTGTAAGTGCTAAGTAGGCGGTAAGTTAGAAAGCTAATAGTAGTCCACCACCCTGCCTGGGAGCTGCTCTCTGCTAGAGATTTAGCAGCTCATGTAAGGTCCTGAATGTAAAGCCTGGCTGGTCCTGTACAGGGTAGCATCTGAGCGCTAACATTCCAACCTTTTTGTTTATATATAAAAAAAGAAATGATTTTCTAGGGCTAGGGTTGGTTGGAGATAGACATCAGGGGACGTAGGGATACTTACTTGAGTTCTTGGTACTTCTTGATGAACTTAGTACGTTGTAAGGGCTATGGCTAAGCCCTCACAATTCTGTTGGAATTTTTAATTGAGATTTCATAAAGCTTACAAATTTGGAAGAACTGGCATTTCAAATATTGGATAGCATAAGAATAAGACATAATGATATTTTTTTCTTACAGGGGCTATTCTTTGGTAAATTTATGCCTGGTATTTTTTTGTTTTGTTTTGTTATTCTATACTTTTTTTTTCATCGCCTACATAAAAGTGGTAGGCTGTATTACTCAGCTCAAGTGTTTTACAATAACTCAACCTTTTCTTTATGGAATTTACTCTGTGTTCTCCTTCTTAACTACACAAACAGTTGAGGCCAAAAATAAAATTTACTCTGTTATTTTTGTATATCATAAAATAATAATTTCTTTTACAATTTAAGAATTTGTTATTTAATGTGAGGGATTTATATAACTGCTGCTTAGGATTGTATTAAGTAATTAGATATGACCAGAAGAAAAACTAGATAAATAACAAAACAAACAAACAAATTGACCTTTGCTAGTAGTGGTGTTGAGAAAAACTTTGTTTTAATATCATAGAGAAGAAAAAAAAAAAAAAAACCCTAAGCATAATTATCCCTATGGTAGTAATCAGTATAGCTTTTAAAGTAATTTCTGGTATAACAAGCTCTATTTTAATAATATTTAACCTAAATTCTGAATGTCCCTCTTTCCCCATTCTTCTCATTGTACCACGACACATTATCTATTTAAAATTAGTGTTCATTTGGTAGGGAGTATCTGTGGTATGAGGGTAAACTTCAGCTAGTTACTTGATTGATGTAGGAGTCCATTAATATTAAGACAGACAGTAAGTCAGTTAGTCCTTAACGATGACTTAGTGTTTGAACTGGCTTTTACAATATGAGAATCAGTAAGCTGCATTTTAAATTAGTGATCTTAGTTTCATTAACTATTAATTTTAGTTATCTTTTGTACTAAGTCATAGCTTTCAAATATCCTGTTTGATTTCTCTTGTAGTTGGGATGAAGGGAATATAGTGAATGTTAATCACTACTGTTTTATTGTGAATATGTACGCCTATGTATAATATTTTGAAGGATGAAGAGAGAATATCTAATATTCTTAGGGATTTGAATCACTACACCCTGCTGCTCACATGGGTTTTTTTCCCCCCTTTTAAAACTGTTTTACCTTTTTGTTGTATGATTTACTTATTTGTCTATTTATTTATTTAGTTACTTGTACTTTTTAAATACGGTGATCTCATTTTCAGGCACTTTAAGTCATACAGAAAATCTATTTGCTGTTGAAATTGATAAATAGTCATTATGTCCTATATGGAAGTGTTTATTGAATCATAGAAACTTCTGCTTATTAACTGAAGCTAAAAGATAACCTGTAGGAAAAACTGAAGAACTGAAGGATGAACCTTGTAGACCCACACACCTCATACAGGTGGCACAGTCCACCCCAAAGATCCCAGCCCAAGCACCTGAGAATCCCGTAGAGCCACATACCTTCTACATACCTCCCAATTGCATGTTTGATTTTCCAAATCCTATGTCCCAATCTTGGGTTTATTAGAGTTTATTCAAGGTAAAACAACTAGATTTGGAAATACACACCCAAAAGGCAACAAAGGAGAGGCTAGTAAAGGACATGCTGTGACCTTTGGCTGATGTCTGTTTAGGCAGATAGTAGCAGAGCTTAAAACACTAGGGTTAGAACCTGGAGCCTTCAATAAAGGTCCCATCTCCTGCACATTGTACATGGCTGTACTGAAAGAGGAAAGGTATTTGGAAGAAAAAAGAAAAAAAATATAACTAACAAAGTACTTCAGATTTAGAAAAATACTGCAGTGAAGGCATAGAGGATATTTTCAATAAAATCAGAAGTAATAAAATCAAACCCTGGAGAAAGAAATGTACATTCTAGGGACAAGAAACCTACAGAACACTAGACAGGATTAGAGAAGAGACTAATCAAGTCATAGGTAAAATATTAAAAACACAGAATAAAGGGTATTGAAAGCTTCAAGACAACAATATCAAGTAATATGAAAAAGTAGTACCAAGCTGGGCACAGTGGCACACTCCTGTTAATCCCAGTACTTGGGGAGGCAAAGGCAGGCAGATCTCTGAGAGTTTGAGGCCAGCCTGGTCTATAGAGCAAGTTCAAGCAGCCAAAGCTACATGGAGAAACCCTGTCTTGGAAAGAGGGAAAGGAGAGAGAGAGAAGAGAGAAAGCAGTACCATCAGAATAACACCTGGTCCTCTTAACAGAAAACTCAAAGCCAGAATATCTGGGAGAGATGCATTCCAGACTCAGAAGGACACAGCTAGGAACCCAAACTATTATACCCAACAAAACTATCCACTAAATTTGAAGGACAATTTTTTTTTCCCCATGATTAAAGGAATTTATGACCACTAAGCCAACTCTACAGATGATGCTAGAGGGAATAATTTAATCTGAAGAGAAAGGTAAACACACTTGACAGCACATGGAATAAATAAATGGTACCAGGACAGCTAATCCAAAGAGGTCAAGGCAATAATACAGAATCAACAAAATGGTAGGAATTAATAACACATTTTTCAATAATAGCTCAATATTAATGGACTCTATTTTCCCAGTAAAATGGCACAGACTAGCAAAATAGATTTGAAGCATGATACTTTTGATGCCTCCAATAAATACATTGTTATCAACAACTGACGTGACTTTAGGGTAAAAAGATAGAAAAAGTTATTCTAAGCAAATGGAACTAAAAAATAAGTAGGTGTTGGTATTCTAATACTTGACAGTTGACTTCAAAGTAATCAAGAGAGAGAAGGAAAATCCATCAAGAAGGTATTATAATTCTAAATATGCACCAACCACATAAAAACTCAACTTCATTAAATATACTTATTAGATCTAAAAATAAATCTTCTAAAACTATTGAACGATACTTGAGTCAAAGAAGAAATCTAGAAGAAATTTTAAAATTCTAAGAATTGAATGAACACTAAAATACAACATACTATAAAATCTATGCAACATGATGAAGGCAGTCCTAAGAGGAAACTTTATAGCTTTCAGTGCTTACATCAAAAACTGAGAGATCTCAAATTAATAACTTAATAATTCATCTGAAAGCCCTGGCAGAATAAGAACAAATAATATCCCAAAACAGTATATGGAAAGACATAATCAAAACCAAGGCTGAAATGAGATGAAAACATTATGAGAGATGCTGAGGAAATTTGGAGAATTATAAGGACACATGTAATAAAATCTATATCCTGCCAAACTGAAGGAAAAAAAAAAAAAATATATATATATAATATGAATGAAATGGACAGATTTGTAGATGACCTTCAAAGTTAAACCAAAGTGAAGTATAATTTAAACAGCCACAAACAACCAGTGAGATAGTAGCAGTAATTAAAAATCTCTTCAAAAAGAAAAGGAACAGAGCCAGATAGGTTCATTATAGACTTTTACCAGACCTTCAAAGAAGAGAAACTAATGCCACTGTTACTCAAATTGTAGGTGAATCTTAATCCAGCAAATCCTACACTGGCCAAAGACCTAGGTCTGTGTGATTCTGCTGGTACACACCTTTCTTTTCTCCGGCTGGAATACATGTACACTCTTAATCCCTCTGGCTGGAATGTAGTACATATCTTTAATCCCAAACAGTGACATCCAATTAAGGGACAAAGTTGAATATCAGAGAAATATTTGACACAATGATCCAGAGATACGATATGCCCAACTCTCAAGAGAACAGAGAGGAAAGAGAAGCTGTTTAAGAGCAGAGCAGAGAGAGCAGCAGAGTTTATGAAGACAGTACAGTAGAGTTAGGGAGTATAGTACAGTTTGGTGCAGTTCAGTTGATTACAGTTTAGTTCATATATGTGTGAGGCAGGTTTTCTAAGCAGAGCAATTCAGTGAGATGTGGAGAGAAGCCAGTTTGAATCAGTCAGCGTGAAGCCGGAGATTTAAACTGGAACAGCTGAGTTGAACCAGCCAGCCAGAGTTCAGGAAGAACTAGAAAGGGTGAGCTTACTCAGCTGAAAACATTCTAGGCCTATGTTAGTAGTCTGTCGGAGGCTGGAAGCCTAAGTGTTCAAGGTCCTGGCTTGCAGAAAATTACATTGTATAGAGGCTAGAAGCTTCCATTCCTAGGCCTAGGTATATTTAGATAGAAACATTCTAGGCTTGGCCCAAGCCATGTACTCATAAAGCTTTGACTTCCCTTATCAGAGCAAATAAAAATCTATAATTACAATAAAGCAAAAATTACATAAAGTAGAAAAGGGAAGAACAATTTCGAATTCTTTTTACAACAGAAAAAGAAAACTGTAAGCTAGTTTCTTATATATAAAATGAATATGAATGTAAAAATTCCCAATAAAACATATGCAAACTGTTTTAGTCACTGTTCTATCTCTGTGAAGATACACTGTGACCAAAGAAACTCTTAGAAAGCATTTAATTGGGGAGCTTGCTTATAGTTTCAGAGGTTTAGTTTATTTTCATGGTGGGGAGTATGGCAGCCACATAGGCAGACAATGATGCTGGAAAAGTAGCTGAGAGTTCTACATTAGGATCTGCAGGCAGCAGGAAGAGAGACCTACTGTGGCTGTCTTGAGGTTTTGAAGTCTCAAAGCCCAAAAGCAGTGACGCACTTCCTCCAATAAGACCACACCTATTACTCCTCATAATCCTTTCATACTCTATTGCTGGTGACTTAGTATTTAAATATATGAGCCTATGGAGGCCATTATTATTTAAAGTACCACATCCTACTCCTTAGCTCCCAGAGGCTTGTAGCCTAATATGATGCAAAAATGCATCCAGCCCAACTTCAAAAGTCCTTAGTCTATCACAGTCTCAACACTCTTTAAAAGTCCAAAGTTCAAAGTCTTTTTCTCAGACTCATGGGGGTCTCTTAACTGTAATCCCCTGTAAAATCAAGAAGCAGATCACATATTTCCAATATACAGTACAGCATATACATTACCATTCCAAAAGGGAGGAAAGGGAGCACAGCGAGGAAATGCTGGACCAAAGCAAGACCACAAAACAGCTGGGTACACTCCAAATTCTGAATCTCCATGTCTGATGTCAAAGAGCTCTTCAGATCTCTAACTCCTGTCAGCTCTGTTGACTGCAGCACTTTTCTCCCCTGAGCTGCTTTCACATTCTGGTAGCAGCTGTCCTTGGCAGGTATTCCACAACTCTGGCATCTCCATGATCTTGAATTTCCAAGATCATGGCCTCATCTTCACAGCTTCATGCAATAGCCTCTCTGGGCCTCCCTTCAAGGAATGTCCCTGACACATGGCTGGCTTCAGTGTCTTGCCTTAGATAAGGAGGGAGTTTCTATGGCCCTTTTTGTGTGTCCTGGACTCTAAAGCTAGAATCCTGAGTTTGAAGCTGCCAAGTTTTGCTGCTTGTTGGGGCTGGAACTTGCTGGGCCCCTCTTTGAGTAACATTTGCATTAGCTTTCCGTTGTTAGTGGTTTCCTTTATTGCTTAAGCTTTTCCCAAGTTGGAAACTTAGCTGGTTGGGGTCTTGCCCTGAGGTCACCACTCCCTTATTCACTTAGCATCAGGCTATTCTTTACGCTTCAACTTCAGCTTTCCTGATACCCCTCCCCAAACACTGTACATTTCTTTATTTCTCTTTGTCCAGCTTACTCTTTTTCTTTGTAAGAGTGATTCCTAATAACCACAAAATGGGATCAATACCAGGCTGTCTCTTCAGTTTAGCCTTAGGCAGAGTTTTAGGATAGGGCATAAAAAGCCACAGAATGCTCTCAAGGCCGCTTCCTAATATTTCCCCTCTGACACATCCTGAGCTAGGCCCTCCACCGTTCAGATTGCCCCCAGCATTGTGTCCTGTTCTCCTACTAGGGCACCTATTAAGCTCTTACTTCAAGAGTCCAACAGCATTTCTAGTAAAGTCTTCAAGACTTCCACATTCCCAGCAGACAGCATGGTCAGACCCCTCACAGAAATACCCAGCTCCGGGTACCAACTTCTGTTTTAGTACACTGTTCTGTTGTTGTGAAGAGACACCATGACCAAGGCAACTCTTATTATGATTTCTTTTAAAAAACCATTTAATTGGGAATTTTCAGTGGTTAGTCCATTATTATGGTGGTATGCAAACAGACCTAGTGCTGGAGAAGTAGCTGAGAGTTCTATAGCCTGATCTGTGGATAGCAGGGAAGGAGGGAGCTCCTGGGCCCGGCTTGGACTCTTGAAAGCTCAGAGTCCCCCATCCCTGCCCGTCAGTGACACACTTCCTGCAGCAGGGCCACATCTTCTAGTTCTTACAATTCTTTCAGATAGTCACTCCCTGCCGACTAAGCATTCAAACATAGGGGCTTATGGGGACATTGTTACTCAGTCCACCATACACACCGGATTTAACAACAGAAAAAAGATGTTCCATAGTCAACTCTCCTTCATCCCAGAAGTACAGAGATGGTTCAACATACGCAAATCAATAAACATAACCCACTTCATAGCCTCCAAAAGAGCTTTGACAAAAATCCATCATTCGTTCATGATCAGTCCTGGAAAATACAGAGATAGAGGGGATATATCAGGATAATAAAGAAAATATACAGTAAGTCCACAGCCAATATCATTCTACATAGAGAAGAGCTCAAAGCATTTCCAGTAAAGTTGGATAATACAAAAATGTCCACACACTCCATTTCTGTTTAATACAGTACTTGAAGTCTTAGCTAGAGCTATAAGACAAGTGAAGGTGATAAAAGATACACAAATAGGAAAAGAAGAATTAAAAATTTTCTGTCCAGTTTCTCTCCACTTTTCTCTCCAAAGTTTCCTCCTACCCCCACTCCAAGGAGGGACTCTCTTTACTAGCTCTACATCTGACAGAGGCTTGTGCCTAGAATATACAAAGAACTAAAACAAAAAGGAAACATCAAGAAAGTAAAAAAAAAATATTGGGGCATGGAGATTGGGTTTGGTGGTACACGCCTTTAATCCTAGTACTGTAGAGACAGAGGCAGGGTAGTCAGGACTAGGTAGATTTACTTCCATGCTTACTCCCCACCCCATTTCAAAAGGGGTGGGGAGTAAGCATGGAAGTAAACAGAATTTTCAAAAGAGAAAGACAGCTGGCTGAGAAATACTTTTTAGAAATGTTTAGACATTCCTACACAACCAGAAAAATTCAGATTCAAACTATGAGATTTCATCTTACCCGCATCAGAATGCCTAAAACATATATATACACACACATATTTAAAGACAACCAACGCAGGCAAGGATGTAGGAAAGGGAAAGGCTTACTTCTGGTGGTAGTGCAAACTGGTGTAGCCACAGCTGAAATCCGTGTGACCCTTCCTCAGAAGTGCTAGAAATACGATCTGCCACATGATCTAGCTATGTTGTTCTTGGTTATATATACCCCAAGGAACTCTATTCTACTACACAGATATTTGCTCATCCATGTTCAGTATTGTTCTTTTCATAATAGCCAGGAAATAGAAACAGCCTAAATGTCCATCAGCTGATGCATGGATAATGAAAATGTGGTATACATTTGCACAGTGGAATGTTGGAGAAACAAAACTGAAATTTGTAGGCAGTCATTCTGAGATAACAGACCTAGAAAGATAAATGTTGCATGTGTTCTCTCATCTTAATTCAGCTGTGAACACTGGGAGCTGCAACAATGGCTGGCCTGGGAAGACATGCCCACTGGTGTGATAGTGGCAGGACTGTTATGGGAGTAATCAACCACTTTTTAAATTAGATTGAATCAAGCTGCACAAGTTGAAACCCATATTCGGGCCAGGAACTTGTGGCTGGGTAAGTCGTAGGCCCTAGGGGAGAGCCTACTGCTTATTGTTTCTCTTCTAAGTGGACATAGCATTAAAATGACTCCTGAGGATCTATCATTATACCCAGAGATCAGTGCCTGTCGTACCATTCATCAGAGAAGCTGCTTTTTTTAGTAGACTATGGAATGTTTTAAATGCTCAAAATTGGTATTTACATCGCACCTCTCTTCTCAAGGCTCAGGAGTCATGATAAAAATAAGTTTGAAATAGCTAGAGTAAGTTGATGGCTAAAAGGAAACGTGGTTTCTGGACACCATGGGGCAGTTACACATGGGATTTTGTAGTAGTTGAGACAGCATGCACAGGACCATCACAGGCTCAAGCTAGACAGAACCCTAGCATGGAGGGTGAAGGTGGCCATGAAGTCACACTTCCTAGCTATTGGCAGCTGGAGAGTCAGTTTACTTTAAGGGGGTGGCTCCTGGTAGGTTGACCGTATTCCTTTGGAAGGCCACACTTCAAGAGTGTATGGGAAGCACCAACTATATTTGTGGAGGGAAGAAAGGGGTGGTGAGGCAGAGGATAGAGAGACACACAGAAGTTGGGTTGGTTGGGAAGGAGGGGGTAGACCTGAGAGAAGTGGAGGGAGGGATGAATATCATCAAAATACGTTATGAATTCTCAAATAACTAATAGTAAAATAAAGGAAATGGAGCTGGGTGTGGTGGCGCATGCCTTTAACTCCAGTGCTGAGGACCAGAAGCAGGCAAATCTCTTGAGTTTGAGGCCAGCCTATTCTACAGATTGAATTCCAGGACAGCCAGGGCTACACAGAGAAACCCCTTTCTCAAAAAACCAAAACCTAAAAAGGGGTGGGGGAGAAGTCCTTCACCTAGTGCTAAGTTCTTCATACTGGGCTAGCCAGCCTGTAAAACTGTGATTTAATGATATTTGAAATTAAAACAAAAAAAAAAAAAAACTATAACTTTGCCAGACAAAGTTTTAGTTGGCAGTTACTTACTCACAGGGTTTGAAATGTATCAGTCCATACTTCCATACTTTTAGGGTGTTTGCTAAGCGGTTTGTTGTCAGTACAACAGTTTTGCCTCTGTAAGTTCTCTGTTGTAGCTTAGAATGATGTTTCTTGGTTCTTTGGTGTTATCATTTTCATAATGATGTGAAGAAAATTTTTTTTGGGTGTATATGTTGACGATTCTACTGCCATTTGTGCTTAGATGAATGTCTTTCATATCCTAGACAGGAAATTTTATGCTGTAATCACGCGTTGCGTATGGTTTGTGTACATTCAGATATTTTTGTAGATCTTTCTATCCATGAAGTTGAGTGTCTTCATTTTAACAGTTCTTAGACGTTTTAGGCATGTTTATTATTTTTCTTTGCTAATGTTTGAATGTAGTTTTTCTTCTACCTTATCTTCAATCCTTGATACTTTGTTTGGTCTAGTGTATTAGGAATACCTTTCCATTTTAATGTTTAATTGCTCATTGAGTAATTCACAGTTAACAGTGGTGGGAGGCTCTGCCCCCAATCTCAATTTCTTTGCCAATTTTCTTTCTCATATTGCTGGCCTGGGCTTTTCTTGTTTAGAGCATGAATGAATGTCCTTATTCCATCTGCTTTTTTGTATTCTTTGAATTAATTGGTCATTTTATGGTTAGACTTTTAAATTCTTTTGTCAGTATTTCAACCATTACCCTGTCTTTTTTTTATGTGGTCTTAAAGTCATGTGATCTTGTTGTGGGTATTAATATTTCCTTTTAGTTAATCAGTGGTTAGTCCTAAACCAGCTGTATACCCAAATCACCACACAGACTAGGATTTATTTAATTAACCTATAGCACAATGCTGGGCAGTAGTTATTCCATCCTAAACCTCCAAGCCCACATAGTTTCCTATTATTCAGATTTCAATACTTGCTTTTAGTCATATCTTAGGTCTGGTCCATCTCTCCACGTGGTTCCAAGACCTCTCCTGTGGATTCTCTGCACCGCCTCTCCCCTCCTGGACCAGCATTTCCCACCCTGTCCTCTCCATTGCACAGCATTGGCTGGTTGTTTAATTGACAATACAGAGAACAAATGGTGGCAGGTTCACGCAAACTTGAGACAGGTGATGCTTGAAACCAGATAGTAGGGTAGAGAAAGCAGCATTTGAATGAACAAGGGTAAATTGTATACATTCCAAAAGAACATTATACCAACATGATCTTTTGAAAGGATCACAGTTCCTTGTTTTTTTCATCTTTGTTTTTATGTTGCTATTTGTGCATCTTTGGGATGAGAGTCCCTGAGTCCCTTCAGATTTTATTTGGGAGTTTACTTAGGCTTTTTTTTTTTTTTTTTTTTTCCCCGGCATTTTGGAACTGTAGATCAGGCTAGTCTTGAACTAAAAAAGATCCACCTGCTTCTGCCTTCCTAGTCCTGGATTAAAGGCATGCACCACTGCCACCCTCTGAGAATGGGCTTTTTTTTTTTTTTTTTTTTTTTTTTGTAATATTTATAAAACTAAAATAATGTGTCTGGGTGTTTTGCATGTGTGGAAGTCTCTGCACCATATGCATTGGTGCCCTTCAAGGCCAGAAGAAGGTGTTAGAGCTTCTGGAACAGAAGTCATAGGTGACTCTGAACCACTGAGCCACCTCTCCAGTCCCTACCCTATTTCCTTCTCCGGACGTTTCAGTTGCCTTTTTATTTCTTGTAGTTTTCTGTGTTCTTCCTGTCTTTGGACTAGAGTGTCTTCTGTTACTTGGCTTTTTAAAAATTAATTGCATCTCATGGAGGCAATTTGATCCATCTTCTCTGTTCATCCTTATTCTAGGTAGTGCTTGTTTGGTTACATGTTAGCATGCTTTGGTGCTAGAACCACAGCACAGCCCAGAAGTCTGGGAGTTAGAGCAGGTTTGGCAGTGCTGTTCAGGGCAATGTATCTTGGCTTGTTGGAGCAGCCAGTTCCCAATATTGAATTCTTATTTATGTTCACATGGTGTTAGAGTGTGTTAGATTTTGTTGATGCTCATGTTATATCTGTAATTTTTTGGCTATTAGAAGAGATGCCACTGTGAGCATTTGTTTATAGTTATTGTTTAGATATCTGTTTTTTCATCTACATACACATACACACAGCTGGGAGTGTAATTTCTGAGTCACATGGTGACTCTGATTCTGTGTCACCATGGCCACAAAAAGTTTGTCCTATCTGAAGAGATGGCAGAGCAAGGCAACAAGAACATTCTGCTCTTGCAGAAGACCTAGGTTTGGTTCCCAGCACCCACATGGCAGTTCACAACTGTCCATCATTCCATTTTTAGAGTATCTGATGCTCTCTTCTGCCTTCTGCAGATGTCAGGTACACACATGGTGCACAGACGTACATGCAGGCAAAACACTCATTCCCGTAAACACATCTTTAGAAATTATTAAAGGAGTGTGTGATTGTTGCATGAAAGGATCACATGCTATACAACTTTGGGAATTGTCTTTTTTTAATCTTCTAATATTTTCTGGAGATACAGATATGTTGTTGAGTATGTATTACGTGATGTAGATGTCCTAGAACTTGTTCAGACATTTTCCCCCATGAAGGACAGCTGGTGGCTGTTCACAGTAAGGTTACTTTTTCTGTTCCTGTGTAGGTTTCTATAGAAATATGAATTTCATTGCTAGGGACCAAATGCACAAGACTGTCATTACTGAAAGCCTGTGTATATTTCGGAGGTAGAGCCAGTGTTGGAATTGAGGCCCGAGAGAAAGACAAATCAATACTGCAGGCATTACTTAGGTGAGTGGAATTGCCAGCAGTTGAGATGGGAAGGCTGTGGGTGGAGCAGGTTTAAAGGCAATCAGGAACTTGCTAATGACAAGGTGTATAAAGGAAATTGTTAAGTAGGTAGTTCACTGGCTTGCTGACACTCAGGGGGAGTCATCAGCTGTAAAGCTGCAGACTAGACGGGGTAGTAGAGACAGCTGAAAAGAGCTGAGAGACTTGAAGGATGCAAGCCAAGAGAAAAAAGGAAGCAGGAAAGAACGGTCGAGAGTGGTCACATGTTATCTGTGGCTTGTGGAAACCTTGGTGTAAGGATATAGTCTTCTGCAGCAGTCTGAGATTTTAGTTTAATTCTGTCCTAGAAATACTTTCTCATTCTTCTAGGAAGTTATAAAGTTTTTGCTTACTTAGAAAGTCAGTGGTTCCAGAGAAGTATTGAAACTTACTTAAGCCTTAACTTAATTTTGTATCCTTTCATATAAAATGATTTAAATTTTCTCCAGGCGGATGTGCTTTTAAAAAATACTTTCAGAACTCTATTTTTAAAAATCCTTTTAATTGCATTCAACATGTTCTCTTGTGTGACCTCTGTGTGTATATGTGGCTTAATTTTTGCCTCTGCATTTTGTTAGCATCTGTATTAAGTAATTAAAAAAAAAAGTACATTGGCCTTTGGTCTGCATGTATATCTGTTTGAAGGAGTTGGATACATGGGAACTTGAGTTACAGGCAGTTGTGAGCTGCGATGTGGGTGCTAGGAATTGAACCCTGGTCCTCTGGAAGAGCAGCCAATGCTCTTAACTGCTGAGCCAACTCTCCACCTGTTACCATCTTTCTTAACCCTTTTGTACTTACAGCCTCTCTAAAATGGTAATAATGATGTTGCCTACACGAAAGGTTTAGATCATAAAGATAACCTGCCAGCATGGTGCCCAGCGTAGGATATAGTCTCAGTTTTTAGCATCATTCTCATTATTGTTAATAATTGTTATTGGCATTTATAGATAACAGGGTTTAAGGAATGCATTCATGTTAGCACTTACCTATATGCTGAGGCCTCTGAAAATAAGCCTTTAAGAACCTCATTCATGGCTTCTTTAATTCACCGCCACTGATAGGAAATATAGGTCCTCTGCGTTTTCTTTGGCACACTTGGTTCTTTTATAACTATAATTTATAATTACGATACTGTTTGTACTGGTTATAGTAGCATTAAAGGAAAATATCATAAATTCCTAGAACACTTGTCATTAAATTAATCTATAAAGTTCATTCTGTATGTGTTAGCGATAGGGATGATAGGTAAAAATTGATTATCTGGAATTTTTCTTTCTTGTTTTCTAGAGCAGTGGTAAACTGTGGGCCTGCTTCTGGTTTTTTAAATAAAAAAATAATAAAGTTTTATTAGAACACAGTCATGTCCATTCTATTTTGTTTTGTTGATGGCTATTCTTCAGCGTAGCTGTACAGTTGTGTCGTTGCAGCATAGTCCATATGGTTTGCCAGCCAAAAATATTTACTATCTCATCCTTCATGGAAAACACTTGTCCACTCTTGTTCTAGGGCATTAGTTTTGTGGCGCTTCTTTTGTGTGGTTACTTATGTACTAGGTATGAATATGCCTCAGAATTCTTTTATTTTTTAATTTTATTTTAAATTTTTTTATTAAATTTTATGGGGATGATGCAACACCACTGTTTAGGTTCTCCATTTTATTTTTGCTGTTGTTTATAGACTTGCTTTCTAATTAGGAGTCCAGTCAAGTCTGGTCATCTTTTCTTACTTTATACACATTTTTGTATGCTTCTGGAACTTCAGGCGCCAGGCAGCCCTCTTGCTGAGGAGTGAGTGAGCACATTCAGGTTACTTCCTGGGCCTTTCACCTTCAGTGTCTCTGTCAGTTAGCTGAACTTCCCTTTCCAGCTTCCCAAAGGACTTTGTAGGCCAGTGGCCCCTTCTACTGTATTAATAGCCTTGTGAGTTAATCTGCCTCTCAGACTTGGGTTCCCCATTCCACTTTTAGTGTTTCACCTCATCCCTTTAATAACTTTTTTCATAGTCAGTAATATTCCCAAGAGTAAAATCTCTTAACTTAGATCAATCACATCAGTGGTTCTTTGTGACTTGCAATATTTAAAATTGTTATCTTTGTAGACAAGACATTTTCCCTGACAGGTTTGTAGACTTTAACAAAGCAATAAGCAGGATTTTCTGTTCTTTGTCTTGGTTACTCTTTTATGGCTGTGATGAGACCGTGACCCAGGCACCTTAAAGAGGAAGAATTTGTTTGGAGCTTCCAGGGTCAGAGATGAGAGGCTGTGACCATCCTGGAGGGGAACATGGCAGCAGGCAGGCACGTGCTGGAGCAGTGAAGTATTGACATCATGGAAGGGCACATGGCAGCAGGCAGGCACGTGCTGGAGCAGTAGTGAAGTGTTTACATCTTGAACCACAAGCACAAGGCAGAGTGCGTGCTCACTGGGAATGTCTTGGGCCTTTGAAAGCTTAAAGCCTCCCCTAAGTGACACACCTCCTCCAACAAGGCCTAATTCTTTCCGCACAGTTCCACCAACTGGGGACCAAGTAGTGAAGCCTGTGAACCTATGAGAGCCATTCTCAGTGAGACCACTACACTCCTGTGCTCACAAACAGCAGCTGGCTAGTGATGAAAATCAGTCACACTGTATCGGAAGTTTCGGTGTGCTCACCCATCAGTGTATCATTTTGCAGACCAAGACTCCCAGTTCTGACATATAGTTGAGTTGAAAATACTTGTGTATACCAGGAGTTATTTTGAGATTTTTCTTTTTAGAAGCCATTTGTAGAGTATTTGGGGGAGGGGGTTCATCTGATTTTACTATGGAATAAAAAATTTAGACAGGGTTTAAACTGATTCAGTTCTTTGGATAAGGTTTTTATTTTGTTTGTTTTGTTTTGTTTTTAACAGAAGTTATGTTTAGAGAAGGTAGTTTGAAAGCAAAGTCTTTGAGGTTAATTCTGCTTCACTGCAGCAGTTTTCTGTGATAGAACAAACTCTGGTGAAGAAGAAAGATGATCGACAGACATATGCTGCCTACTTTACACCCACAGTTTTGAGCTTGCTGGTTGTTTCCTCACCTGAAAGTTAACTTTCTCCAGGCTTTACATAATGGTTCCTTAACGTACCCTTCCGGTGACCCTTGGCTTTGTGGCTTAGCTTTCAGAAGCAAGTCACCCAATCTACCGTCCTTCTTTCCCTCCCTCCCTTTCCCCCTCCTTCTTCCCTGCCTTCCTAGTGTTAAGGTGTCCAGTATTGTAAAAGGGAATAAAACCCTTTATGTCTATTTGTTAGTTTTTGTTGCTGTAACAAAAAGTACCAGAAGTTACAGAAAGGAAGGAAAGACTTTTTGGCAGATTCAGTCCAGGGTTAGCTGATGCTATTGTTTCTTGGCCACTAGATTGATAATACAGCCCAAGAGTATAAAGGAGCAGAGAGCCTCTCCTGGAAGGAGGGAGAATGCAGGCAGGGGCAGGGGCAGGGGCAGGTGCACCTCTCCAGGGCACACTCCCAGAGAGCTTTCTCCAGCTAGCCCCCTCCTAATCGCACTACCAGTTCCTAAAGGGTCAGTCCATTGATGAGTCCAGAACCTTTGGGATTCAGTCACACTTAGTGATTGGGCTTACCAGCTGTGGATCAAGACTTACGGGTCTTCCAGGGAATGTATATCTAAACCATAACAGTTCTTTTAGAGACATATGTATTTGAATAGTTTTTTATTAAAAAGAAGAAAAGCAATTTCTGCTTGAAATATATTCTTCAGGTTTCCTTATTAGTATGGTATTTAGTATGTCTTGAGCAGTTAGCTTTTTTTTACATGCTTATTACAGTTATAAGTCTTTGTTTTATATGTAAGATTTTATTTGCCTTCCCTCCCAATTCCCAGTGCTAGATGACGGGCAAAGATAGTAAGTTCAATTTCTACTCTTAAGGAATTTATAGTAAGTTGCTTAGGCAGGGTATATGTTGTTGTCTCTTGTCGTGGCGATGTCATACCTGAGTTCTGCAAGTTTTGGCGTACTTTCTTTTATATAACAGCATTGACTGTAGTTGTAGTAATACATGGAAAGACACAATACACTTCAAAATATTTTTACATGCTATAAGAAGAGTTGAATGTGTGGGGGAACAGCTGGAAATGGCCTGGAGATGGTGAGGGAAATGGGAATTAGTTAAGTATGTAGGTAGGAAAAAGGGTCAAGACATTCTTGTAATACTGTCACCGGTGGTTTACAGTGTGAGCAGATAGTATTGACACTCTGGAATAGGAAGCAAAACTTAGGTCCAGTGTAGAGCACAAATTTTAATGTCTGGTTGGGCATATGAATAAGGAGAAGCCTTATTGCAAAGCAAGTTGTCACTGGCAGGACATAATATTGAAACTCCAGTGTCCCTTATGTTATAGTTTGTCTTTGTAATGATCTTTGTGTTTCAGTCTAAATTGTATCTCCTTTAGAGAGAAATATATTTAGAGCTTTAAAACAACAACAACAACAACAACAACAAAAACACAACCAGCCTCCAGTTTGAGCCAGGTAGTAGTGTTGCATACTTTTAATCCCTGGTCTACAGAGCTAGTTTCAGGACAGCCATGGCCACACAGAGAAACCCTGTCTCAAAAACAAAACAAAAGTCCAGTTTGGCCATCTCTGCCTTTTAATTGTGTACTTAGTTCATTAATAATTTATGTAGTTGCATATGAGGAACAAGTGATGCCATTTTGCTTAATTTCTTTCTCTTGTTGGTTTTGTCCCTCCTTACTAGAACATACTGACTCCTTTGTCTTTAACAAACACCTTTTCCTTACTTTGAGAGTCTCATACACATATGTAATACTAGTAATCTTACTCCCCTACCCCAGTAATACATCTCATCCCATCCCTTCCTAGAAGTCCTCCTTCTTTCCTAGGAGTCCCACTCTTGTTTTCGTGTTGCATGTGATTGAAGAGAGTGATGCCCTTCCTTCAGCCACCATTCCCTGTCCATTGTCCCTTCATACATCTGGGGCCTCGTGACAATGCTTTCTCCTTCCGTAACAGAGAACCGATGAGCCCAATCCCAACAAACTTTTTAGTACACTGTACTGGCTTTTTCATTGCTATGATTAAATATCTTGGGGGGAAAAAAAAAAACGAAGGAGAGAAAGGGTTTACTTTTGCTTATCGTTTGAGAGTGTAGTGTGTCACTGTGGGAAAATACAGTGACAAGAGCTGTTTTTAGGTATGGTGGCAGCTATGCACATTGGCCCACAGTCAGGAAGCAGAAAGAGATGAACGTTGGTGCTTCCTTCCTAACTTTGTATATGTTACACAGTCTAGGATGCTAGCCCACAATGGTGCTGTCAGCATTCAGGGCCTCCCCACCTGTTAAGCAACTCTGAGTCCTCCTAGACATGCCTGGAGACATACATCTTAGGTGACTCTTTGGTGGTTGTTCTGGGATTACACTTGGCATCTCAACTTGTGACAGTCTATTTTAGGTTAAAGCTGCTTTGTTTGGCTCCAGGAAAATATAGCTCAAATATAGCTAATTTTTCCTTCTTTGTACTGTTATTGTTTGATGAAATGTATGTATGTTCTATGGCTTATATTTTATATTTTGATGAAATTAAAGGAAATCAATACATTTGTATATTATGATTATATTCGCTGCTTTATATTCATTGCTGAATGCACTAGCTTTGTCTATCAATGCCTGTTGTTTTTTAATGTGAATGTCAGCTTTTCTGTTGTCTACATATCTTTGCAATGTTTTAAATGGAGTGTTTTTTATATAGTAGCAATTCTAGAGTCTGATTTTTTTTTGTAAAGATTCATTTATTTTTATTTTCTCTATATGAGTGTTTTATGTGCATTAGTATGGACACATTTGGTGCCCATGGAGGCAAGAAAGGGGCACTGGATCCCATGGAACTGGAGCTACAGACTCTTGGCAGTAACCATATGGGTACTGGGAACCAAACCTGGGTCCTGTGCAAGTGCATCAGGATCCTAATCACTGTGCCATCTCTGCACCCTCAAGTTGGCTTTTTTTTAAACCTTATGAATGTGATTTTTTTTTTTTAGAATATTGTATTTTATTAATCTCTTACCTGATTATAGCCTATAGAGTTTGTTTTTATTTTAAATAGAAATTAGCCTTTTAATTCTGTTAGAATTAATTTCTTGGCTCAGTTAATCAGTTATGTTATAAGACATTATGTTTAACACTTTGCAGTTACAAGGGTTCCTTATGTTTTGGTACTTAGTGTATGTTTAAGTTGGAAGATATATTGAAATTCAGACAGTTCTCTGGTTGTTGTTACTTTGCCTGAGGTCACATTGGATCTCCTAGGCATGTATTGTACAGCTGTCAGGGGAGAGTGGGTTTCCTGACCTCATCATTCTCTGTAGCATTGTTCCCTGCTCTTCCTACGCCAACTTTTAATTCAGTCTTATTAGTCGGTGTCATCATTGTTGTTCTGAAATCTACATCTTACGTTGGCCATATTGTCAGTTTTTCATTTTTATCTTAATCTCTTAGCTTGTTTTTAAAAAAGCTCTTTATGGCTCTAAGATAACATTCTTTTCTTTTCTTCATTTACAATTCCATTATTCATTCCTTTCTATTGCATGATTCCTCCTGCCCCCTTGTTATTCAAACTTATTGTGTTCAAGTTTTAGAATACTCTTTTGGAGTTCACAACTTCAGCTGTCAAACTCTCCATTGACTTCTATTCATATTTGAAGTGAACTTGAGTTTCTTCACTTCATGGTGGATGAGGCATTATTTCTTTCACCCTTGACTACCCCTTTCTCTGAACTTATCTTCTGTCTTTCCCTCAACTGTTAATGACTCAACCACCTTATCTTTCCAGCGGTTTCTGGAACATTACAAACCTGTGCCCTAGGTTTTTATATTTAACTGCAGTGTTCTTTGTGCACAGTTAACAAATATGTCCAGTTACATTTCCTGTTCCTGTAATAGAATACTCTGCAGGAACAACTTAAGGGGGAAATTTTGTTTTGTTTTTTGTTTTGAGTGTATTCTTTAAGCTTAACAGTCCATCATGGCTGGCAAGTCCTCGTGGAAGGGGGCCTGGCCATGATTCATCTACAGCCTGGAATCAGAAAATGGTAAAGTTGGTGTTTAGTTAGCTTTTGCCCTTTAGTTCAGTCTAGGATACAAGCCCAAGGAGTGGTTGCCACCCACTTTTAAGGTGGGTCTTGTCGCCTCTGTCAGCCTCAGCACAGTCCTTCATCACAGGTGTATCCAGAGGCTAACCCCCTATGTGATTTTAGATACTGGCAAGTTGATGGTCAGTAGCAGCCATCACAGAACAATTCACATGTTCATTTCATTCAAGTCTGTGCAGCTTTTACCCACACTCTGCTCTAGAATGTCTACTTTCTATAACTAGTGAATTTTTCTAGACTGAAAGTAACAGAGAGCTGCTAAATTGATAGCACTAGTGACTGATAACTTTACCTTTGATCAAAAACAATATCCTAATAAAGAGGACTTAAACACTGTGTATGGGGGTAACTGAAGAGAATCTTCCTTTCTCATTCTCCTCTTTTTCAGTTAGATAGGCTGTGTCTCTCATTAACCTGTAATGAGGTTAGGTTGACTGGCCCGTGAGCTCCTAGGGCCTGCCTGCCCCTGCCCATGAACTCAGAGATTACAGGCATGCATGGCCCCACTGGGCATTTTCTATGCTGGATGTTGGAAACCAGGTCTTATGTTTATATAACAAGTACTCACCAACTGAGTCACTTTATGCTTATTAAATTTCTGTATTTTTATTATGTATACAGTGTTCTACCTTCAGGCCAGAAGAGAACCTCAGATCTCATTATAGATGGTTATGAGCCACCAAGTGGTTGCTGGGAATTGAACTCAGGACCTCTGGAATTGCAGACAGTGCTCTTAACCTCTAAGCCATCTCTCCAGCCCTAAATTTCAGTATTTTAAAATTCCCTTTGGATGTAAATATAGCTCAGTGGTAGAGCATGAGCCTGTCCCTAAATGACAGTAGTTTTTCTTTCTTTTACCATAGACGCTTAGGTTTCTGAAGATTAGGACCTTTCTTAGTGTTGTTGTTTATTTCGGTCTCCATTCTGTTCTGTGTGACACAAAATAAATATGCTGCATTCGTAGAGTAGTGATGCTCCCTGTGGCGCTGGTTTGTCATTACTCATCAGTGAAGAGCACCTTAGAGCGTGAGAACCGCAGTAGCTGTCTGTTCAAGCACACGTGAGACGCGGGCCTTTACTGAACCTTGGCTTGACTGGTGCTTACACAAACTGGTGCTTACACAAACAGGATCATTTAGGGAAATCTATATTCATGTGATATTGGAGTGAAACCAGGACCTTAATTTCCATATTTATTGTACTGATGAGTCATGGCAGATGAGTCATTGGCTGGTAATGGTCTCTCTCACTTTCCTTCCTTTTTATTTTGTAGGTAGAGTAGCCCAGATTGGCTTGAACAGGTGATCTTCCTGCTTCCACATCAGCAGTGCTAAGGTTACAACTGTGTGCCACCATGTAACTGGCTTGCCATACATTTTAACAGTGTGTTCAGAGCTGTTTCTTTGCTTACTCTTATTGTAGAAGTACCTTGGTCTTGAATAGCTGTCCTTAAATCTTTATTTTATATGCTTTCTTTGCAGAACCGGGAGCTCCAGATCATGAGAAAGCTAGACCACTGTAACATAGTTCGATTGCGGTATTTCTTCTACTCAAGTGGTGAGAAGGTAGGTGTGGGAAAGGATGAACTGACTGTTCTTTTAAAAATAACCCTCCACACCCCCCATCAAATAGCTTTCCTAATTGATTGGGAGAATTCAAAGCACAAATCAGTGATTCTGAACCCAAGGTAGGGTATTGTTGGTTATAGCACGAAAATGCCAATGAAAAGAATGAAAGCTCTTCCTGGGGTTGCTGGGGAGACAGCTTCGAAGCTCCTGCTGCAGCAGCTCGAGGACCATAGTTCAAGTCTCCAGAGTGCACCATTAAAGCTTGACATGGCTGCTTGCACCTACAGCCCAGCTCAATGGGGTCATGGGGCAGACAGATCTCCTGGGATTGCTGCCTGCCAGCCTAGTCTCCGGTTCAGTGAGAGAACCTTAGGGCAGTAATAGAGCTGGGCACTGACCGCCCTTTTCTGGCCTCCTCACACAGACATGCTCCCTGTGAGTGCCTCCCCACACCCTTAATTTAAAAAGAAAGGGTTAAGACAAACTTTCTCAAGTGAGATGTCATCTAGTGCCACAGAGCAGTGGCCTTGTCCTAAACCCTAAGCCCCCTTAAAAATGTAGGGAAAGGGATTTTCTCCTGTAAAGTAAACATATCTTCAGCTCTCAGGCACATTTATATTCTTATTAACATTTCTTTATTAATTCAGTATAATTTTATTACTATTTATTGCTATTTTTATTAATATTTCTGTGTTTCCTTATATGCTTATATAGTAGTTTTCTGTTATGATAGTTATCTGTTTATTAAGGGAAGGAAAATTTTGTCATTGTGTTAATTTGAGGTTGATCACAAAAGAAATTGTGAGTGGGAGGGTGTTGGTGCTTTGCCTAACTAGGGAAAAATATTGAAAGATCTCTAGAGGTGATTATAAATAGTCACTGTTTCTGGTTGTGTGTAATTCTGTGAAAGTAAGGATAAGACTGCTTGGACACCAGCAGTCCTCATCTCTCTGGTGTCCTTAGGAGGTGTCAGAGTACCTCTTGCTTAGTCCCTTTCTTGCTTCCTGTTACTGCCCTCCTCACCATTTCCACCCTCCCCCCCAACTGGTCTGAAGTGGAGAAGCAAGGCAGGTACTAGAGTAACAACCAAAGCACCCAATTTTTTTTTAATTACCCAGAATGAGAGCACATGATATTTTGGACTTCAGGTTTCATGCTTATAATATCGAAGGTTGTTATGTTCATGTTGCCTTTACATTATTTACATGTTTGTAGTGTAACCATTTTTAGTTGTCACTAAATTTTACTTAGGTGTTTTTAGACGTGACTTCTAACTCAAACTGTAATCCAAGAGATATTTAATTCATGTTTGTGATGTCCGTTTCTCCAGATCTGTAATGATTGTCATAACATGTTTTAACAATCATAATTAGAAAGTTGATCTTATACTAACACTTCTTTCTTAGTTCTTACTTTTAAGATCCCTCTACTTATATTAGGAATTGTAAACTCTCAAAAGTATTTGGATTTTTTTAAGCCAATTGGTTGATCCTACCTATTTTTCCTTTCTCTTAGTCTAGCAAACTGCCTATTACTGTTTATTCTGGCATCTCTTTACTTTTCCTGTCCCTCCCCAAATAAAATTATAGAGCATCTGCTATGTCTACAGCATTTTTATAATGCAATTTTGTATCCTCATGACTTCTTTATTATTAGATGCTGGACATTATAATGCCCTGCAGAGGAAAGTAAAGGTCAGAATTATTTGTTCCATGATCTACTAGATAACATATAGATTCGTTTGCAAATGCCTCCTTAAAAGTTCCCTAAACACTGTGTCTTAATTACTTCAATAAACATAGTCCCCATGTACCAAACATTATTTAAATGCTTTGTAAATGTTAACACATTTAACTTCCAAAGTTAAAGGGCAGGGAGGGAGGCCTTGCATAGTACTGAGCAGCTTTTGGGGTTTTGGTTTGGCAGGAGGCTCCATCACTGACTGAAGGCCAGCTGACTGGCGTTTACTTGAGTGCTTCCTTGCTCCTGCCTTCAGCTTTCTGTTTTCCATAACTGCTCCTAGGGATGCTGAAAGGCCTCTAACACAAGTCTATCAGAAGAGTAGAAAACCTATGTGTACTAAAAGTAATTTTTAATATCTCATACCTCAGCTTTTGAGCAAAATAAAGATATTTATTAGTTTGGAGTAGTTTCTCTTTCCAGATTTTGTTACATTCCTTCTATCTAGACTCTGGATTTCTGTGTCTTTGTAGATTTTTCTTCCTTTCCCCCTTTCCCTCTCCCTCTCTTTGTCTCTCCCATCTTTCTTGTGGAATCTGAATGAATTCAGTTTTCTTGTTATCTAGACTTTCCTTTTGTTAGGTTTAATTTGCCTCCCCCCCCCTCCCCATACACCCAACCTTCATTTTTCAGTTCTTTCTAAATCTTTGTGCAGATTCTCTATCTGGCTTGAATATTTCTTATTCTTTCTCAGTATCCTGTCACTCAGGGTCCAGTTTTGGTTTTATTTTGAGATTTTGTATATGTCTATGGGTGTTTTGCTTGTTGTATATCTGTGTGCCATTGGTGTGCAGTGCTTGTGGGAGCAAGAAGAGGAGGGTGTCGACTCATCTGGAACTGGAGTTAGAGATGGTTGTGAGCCACCATGTGAATACTGGGAGCCAGACTTGGATCCTCTAGAAGGGCATCCAGTGCTCTTAACCATTGTCATCTTTCCAGCACCTACTTTGGGCTTTTTATCAGTCCGTTTTGGAAAATTAACAAAAAAACCTAGTCTGCCACGATTCTTACTGTTGACTTCAGTTCTAATATCTTATTCCGTATGTCCATCCTTGCATGGTTGCATACCTAGTTATATTGAACCTTACTAAACATTGATCTTGTTAACATTTGCATCTAGTGTGTCCTTTGTGGATTTGTATATGGTTCTCTTGAGCTGTTTTATTTAGTACTACTCTTGACCAAGTCTATTACTTTTAATCTTTGAGTTGTTACTAATCTCATACCTTAGTTTCTGTCTGTAAGTGTATTTTAGTTCTGGATAGAGTTTAATTAGGATTTAAATATTTTTAATGATCAAATTTTAAGTTTCTTTCTTTCTTTCTTTCTTTTTTTTTTTTTTTTTTTTTGAGACAGGGTTTCTCTGTTGTATCCCTGGTTAGCCTCGAACTCAAAGAGATCCGTCTGCCTCTGTCTTCCTGAGTGCTGGGACTACAGGTGTGTGCCACCATCACCCAGCAAGATTTGTTTTTGTTTTATGTCTGTGGGTGTCTGTGTATCATCTGCATGCATTGCTGTGGGAGGCTAGAAGAGGGCATCATCATATCACCCAGAGCAGCTACCCACCATGTAGGTACTTGCTAGTCAAACCTGGGTCCCCTGTAAGACAGCCAGTGTCTTTTCTTCTGCAAGCCATGTCCCTAGCCTGAAGATCACAGCTTTCTTTTTAAATTAAATTTTTATTTTTATATTAATTACAGTTTTTTTACTTTGTATCCCAGCTGTAGCTTCCTCCCTCATTCCCTCCCAATCATACCCTCCCTCTCTCATCTCCTCCCTGCCCCTCTCTAAGTCCACTGATAGGGGAGGTCCTCGTCCCCTTCTATCTGACCCTAGCTTATCAGGTCTCACCAGGACTGGCTGCAATGTCCTCCTGTGGTCTAGCTAGGCTGCAACTCCCACAGGGGGTGGGGAGGTCAAAGAGCTAGCCACTGAGTTCATGCCAGAGATAGTCCCTGTACTCCTTACTAGGGAAGCCACTTGGATACTGAGCTGCTTTAGAGACCCTTTTTCTTGGCAGTCAACTCTGCTTGTAACTAGGGAAATGCTAGCTACTGTAACTAGAAGGAGTTAGTCAGGTTAGGGATCAGGACTGTGGTCCCTGTGAGATCTCTTGTTGTCTTTTTTCCTTCTCTTTCCTTTTTACTCTCCTTCCCCTCCCCACTCCCTTTTCTTTCTTTCTTTCTTTCTTTCTTTCTTTCTTTCTTTCTTTCTTT
>NW_026596064.1:16516111-16519398 GCF_907164565.1 Psammomys obesus
TTTCTTTCTTTCTTTCTTTCTTTCTTTCTTTCTTTCTTTCTTTCTTTCTTTCTCTCTCTCTCTCTCTCTCTCTCTCTCTCTCTCTCTCTCTCCTCTCTCTCTTTCCTTTCTGAGCTGTCTTATCCTATAGCTAGGCTGGCTGGGAGCTGACAGTAGTCTTCCTGCCTCAACCTCCCAGGCACCTGGGTTGCATGAACGAGTTACTGTACCCAGTGAGGTCATCTTTCTCGTGTGCTACGCCTATGTGTGCTTGCCTATGTGTGTGGGTGTGGGGCCTCAATTGTTTTTCCACCTGACTTTTTAAGGCAGGCTAACTCACTGAACCCAGGACCCAACTTTTGGGCTAGACTGGCTGAGCAGCAAGTCCCTGGGATCCTCGTGACCCCTGTCCCCACACTGATGTTACAGGTTCAGCTAGTCTTGCCTGGCTTATGTGGGACCTGAACTCAGTTCCTCAAGATTGTTTGGCAAGCATTCTAGCCACTGAAGTGGCACTCTAGCCTGAAATGTTGCGTGTGTACGTGTATGCATGCACCATATCATGAGTACATCGGTCAGAGGACAACTTGTGGGAGTCAGTTCTCTCCTTCCACCATGTGTTCCAGGATTGAATTCAGGTCAGGAGGCTGGGTGGCAAGCACCTTCCTTACCAGCTGAGCCATCTCACCAGCCCTCCTTCTGTCCTTGAGGGCTAGTGTCCGTTGTGGCTAGAGAAGGTATTTCCTATGATTTCACTCTTTTTAACCTTACTGAAGTTCGCTCTGTGGCTTACTGTGGTCTGTCATGCTTGAGAAGAGTGTGTCTACAGCTGTTTAGGGTAAAGTGTTGAGTGTGCTTGGCTGGCAGTGCTCACATTTGCTGCTCAGTGTAAAATGGTATATTATGGTTTCCTTCAGAAGTTTGCGGCTCTGTCTTTTGTTGTGCGCATGTGTAGATAGGTCGCCCTGGTGCATTGACCCTCTATCAATATGTGGTGTTCTGCAGGCCTGTTCTCTTTCTTCCTGCCACAGTCCATTGTTGCCCTGATATCACATCCGGATTGGCTTACTGAGGTTTCGCAGAATTTCACTGTGCTTGTTATTTCCTGTCCATGTCCTTAGGATAGTTTCCGTATCCTAAATCACTTTTCCAGTTAGGTGTTCCTCATTTGAGGAACAAAATATCCTGAGATGCTAAGCTCACTGTCCCAGAATCCTACTTTTCTTCCTTTCTCCCTAACCTTCTCGTGACTTGCTACATATTGCTCTTGTACTGCTTTGAGAAATTCAAAAGCTGAGTAAAAAATAGAGGCTGGCAACTGTAGTGGCTCCAGTGGCATAGACTGAAAACTAATGGTAGTGGTGCACCATATTAAAAAAGCAAGCACAGCAAATTAGTAGCTCTATGCTAACACATTGTAAAACATACCAAAATATTTTAAGTTATCAAAGAAAATAGCATGAACACTTTCTTTTTAAAGTGTTACGATCTTTTAAGGTATTTCTGAGAATTTTCTTAAAAAAAAAATTACTTGTATCTGTGCTACAAGGAATGTGACAATGTTATAAGCTTTGGTACTTAGAAAAATCAGTCTAGTGTGATTAAAATTTACTCAGGTTTTTAAAAATATAGTTAATGACATGTGTTGGTTAATTTTCTGTCAGCTTGACACAAGTTAGAGTCACTGGGGAAGAGGAAAATGCCCTTATAAGATTGGCCTACAGGCAAGTCTGTAGTCATTTTCTTAATTAATGATTGATGTGGGATGGCCCAACCCACTCTGGGTAATTCCAACTCTGGGTAAGTAGTCCTTCGTTGTGTAAGAAAGCAGACGGAACAAGCCATAAAAGTGGGTAAGCAGCATTCATCCATAGTTTCTTCGTCAAGTTTCCTGCCTTGAGTTCCTGCCCTGATTTCCCTCAGTGATAGAGAAGGACCTGAGAGCTGTTAGATGAAATAAACTCAACTCATTCCTCCCCAAGTAGGTTTTATTCGTGTTTTATGGAAGAAGTGAAAACTTTAAGTAAGACTTCATAAATAACAGTTTCAGATACAGATTCATTTCATAAGGCATTTGTTTTTTTCCAGCTACCTATTCTTGATTCTTAAATTTTCATTTTGTTGGTAATTGTATAAATATCTAGGTACATAAACACAAAATTACATGATAACTCATACCTGCAATCTTTTAGTACTCAGGAGGTGGAAAGATCAGGAGTTCAAGGACATGCTGGGATAAACCTGAGGGTTCAAGGCCAGCCAGAGCTATGAGAAACCAACTTTTTAAAACTAGAGAGCGATTGAGAGGGGGTGGTTGGGTGGGTAGGTGGGTAGATAGGCAGATAGATAGACAGAACAACCACAAAAATGTAGGGCATTTTCTTGATTGAAGATTGCTGCAGGACGGCCCAGTCCATTGTGTGTGTGGTGCTGGCCCTGGGTCGTGGAGCATCTAAGAAAACAAACTGAGCGAACTAGGCAAGCTAGTAAGCAGGGTTCCTCCAGGGCTTCTGCTTCACCTGCTGCCTTCAGTTTCCTTTCTTGAGTTCTGCCCTGACTTCCCTTGGTGACGGACTGTGACCCGAGATCTGTAAGATAAATATGGCTTTCTTCCCCGAATTGCTTTTGCTGGTAGACTTTATCTCAGCATTAGAAAGCTGCATCACAAGGCATGTAGATTATTTTTAATTCCTTACTCTTCATAAATGTCATCTTGCTTATACATAAAAGTACCATACACATAGGCACACAATAGTTTTAGTGAACAGTCCCAGGAAATGACATTGCTAAGTCATGGTAGGTTCTGTGTAGCTTCCCTTTTGCCTCAGTGTATTAACTCACTGACTTCTCAGAAGGTTCCATGAGTTTAGACTTAGGGCGTGTGGTGGTGTATATCAGGCAGTGATCTTTTCTAATACCTAATTTTCTCAAATTGGATTTACCTTTCTCCTTTGAGAAGTGAAAAACTGTAGCTTGTGTTTTTATTTTGTTACTGTAATTATAAGCGAAGTTGAGTATCTTTCCATGTTTCTTCAGTTTCAATATTTGTGTTCTCTTATTGTCTGTAAGTCAATACTTTACATAAAAACAAATTATTTAGTCCTTTGTCATGTACAGTGGAAATCGCTTTCCCAGAATGATCACTTTGGGCATGGTCTGTGTGTTTCTGTTTTGATTTTGAATAGTGTGATGTTTTTATGTAATCAAATTGATTTTTTTTCTTAATCCCTCTCTTTTTATTAATAGACAGGGTTTTTTTTTTGTGTGTGTGTGTGTGTGTGTGTGTGTGTGTGTGTGTGTGTGTGTGT
>NW_026596064.1:16519408-16591592 GCF_907164565.1 Psammomys obesus
TGTGTGTGTGTGTGTGTGTGTGTGTGTGTGTGTGTGTGTGTGTGTGTGTGTGTAGTTCTGCCTATAGCTATGCCGGAGCCAGCTATGTACACCAGGCTGGCCTCAAACTCAGAGATCCACCTGCCTCTGCCTCCCAAGTGCAGGGATTCAAGGCATGTGCTACCACCACCCGGCTAAGTATTGGTAATTTTGATAGTTATTTTTTGATGCTTGTCTCCTTTTTTGTTAGGTGTTTGTCTTCTGTGCTACCCTCTTTTCTGTTGCTGATGTAGAGGGCCCGGTACCCTGGCAAAAAAACAGCACAGGAGAGAAACAGTTTATTCTGGCGTACAGATAAAGAGGGGAACCATCCCTGGTGGCCTGGAAGATGTGAGCAGGAGGAAACAGTCTAGCACCTAGGAGGCAAAGGGATTCCATTTCATCTGTACCCAGGAAACAGAAAGAGGAGAACGGAAACTGGGGTCAGGCTCTTAAGCCTCTGGTGGTGTGCCTACTCCAGGCTCCACCTCCTAGTTCCATAACTTTCCTTACTGTGTCACCAGCTGGGGACCAGCTGTCCAACACAGAAGCCTAAGGCGACATTGCTCACTCAAACTGCAGCAGCATCTTCCTTTTCTATCTTGTCCCACAGCTTCCCGAGCAAAAAGATTTCCCATTAATCCTTACACCATTTTACTATTGCCACAGTGCCTCTCCTTTGCTAGCCCTGTGCAACCCATCAGAGGAAGGACAACTGCTTAGAAGTTTTTTGCCAACTAAATTTCCAACACCAATTCTGAGAATGCAGGGCTGCCATAATGCTGGGTTGGCTATCTTATTACTAAGCTCTGAATTGTTGCTTTGCTTCCCATGAACATTTTAGAATGATATCATATCTATTCAAAGCTTCAGCCTCAAGCTGTTTTATTTCTTTGACCTCACAAGTCATCTGGGCATAGGACCATTTTAATGCTATCTGTTTTACAATGATAAGCTGCAGTCTGCCCCTGTCCCTGTGCTGCTGCTGTTAAATGGTGTTAAGCCATACCATTTAAAGCTCCAAGTGATATAGCTTGAACTTGACATCCACGGAGGACCGAATGTTGGTGGTCAGGGAGTAGTGATGAACAGGGAACTGAGCCACTGTGGAGAAGTGCTCTAAAAATTACACACTGTGTTGTTGTCAGTTTTTCAGTAAGATCCACGCCATAGGAGAGGGCTCTTGCAGTGGATCCTAAGGCAGGGCTGGAGTCCCGGCAGCAGCAGGTCGGCTCTTTCTTGTGCTGGTGAGCTGCATTTGAGGCTGTATTCTTTGTGTGTATTTATGTCATCGACTTTAATTTACATCCAATTGCTGACTTTTCTGGCAACTCACAGGAGATTTGAAATTATAGTAAACCTGAGTTTCAGAAAATTACAAGTGTCAGAAGTGGAGAATCCTGACCCTTCTTTCTTTCTGAACTACTGTTACATATATCTTTACAAGAACCTCAAAAAGAAAAAAATTTTAAAAAGAACAAACCACTTTGAGAATGTGAAATATCACTCTTTTTCTACATGTTTTCTGGGATTGAATACTCTCACTTCAGGGGTTAATACTGTGATTATTTATATTAAAACATTTAAATGTAAGAAAAACATTTTTTAAGTGTCCATGTTTCTTATAGTATAATAAATGGAGTATTGACCCTCTAGTCGACATTTTATTTTCTTCCCTTTGATGCATACTGCTTTGTTAAACTGCTGCCTAGGAAAGGGATTTTTTTTTTTTTTTGTCAGTATTTGTAATGAGGCCTAGACTGTACAGAGCAGAGTGGGCTGTCTGTATCAGTCTGAACATAGCACTTCTGCTGAGTCTCATGTGTTTCATGAGGAAAACACCTCATTGATTCCTCCTCAGTTCTGTTTAGTTATACCTATCTTTTACTTTCCAGATGACTGTCAAGTTTGATCTTGATTTTGTCTGCTCTGTCTTTGTATATTGATGTTCTGAATTTTCATTATAAGGCTTTCTACCTCGTTAAATTGTCAGTTTGACCTGTTAGAGGCCTTTCAGTCCATCCTCGGTCTTCTATTCTAAGCCATTCTTGTTAGTGTTGTCCGTTTTACGTGGGTGGTTAGAATGAGAGATTGCAGGCTGACTGTCGGATCTGCCTCCTCGTGCTTTTATTGGGTTAGCACATTTTGTGAATTGTTTATGAATGCGCTCAGTTAGGTCATACACTGATTTACAGTCTACTGTTCCTCTTTGTATTACATAGTCTGGCTATACCTTTACATTTGTCACTTAACCATTGTAGGCATTGTGGAGGTTTGCTTCTTCAAACCTCTAATAAATGAAATCATACCTGGTGTTAGCTCTCAAAACACTGGCATGACAAAAATATATGAGGAAAACAATTTAAATTATTTCAATTTAAGAGGTTTTGACAATGTCAGCTGGTTTTTCAGGTTGTTAGTTTTGATAAGGCCTTTAACAGTCTGAAAATACCATTGTGGAGAGGTATGATGGAAGGAGAGGTCATAAATATCCTAGGGCTAAAACTTAATCTCATCCTTGTTTGGTTTTCTGCTATTCTTCCCCTTTGTGACAGAACTGTAACCTTTGCCTGTCCCACTATTGTGTATTAAGAGAATAGAATTTGCTTTTGATTTCACAGGGCTTGTTGCTCATACTGTGGTCTGAGGCTCAGGAGGCTGGATTTGGAACCTGGAACAGTGTTAGAAGTGTTACTGCAGTGGAGACTTTTGGAGATGGACTAAAGGCATTGCATGATGTGCAATGGCCTGCAAGGAAGCAGAGATGAAGCATATGCTTTAAAGACTCTCCTCAGTGACCTGCTTCCTCCATCTTGGTCTACTTGCTAATGTTTTCAGAACCTCCCAGTACTGTTTAGTATATGAGTCATTGGGGGTTGGGAGGTGGATTGAGATCCCAATAGTACATTATAAACAATTAAAAGCCCAGATCCAAACAACATTTCTGAAGGACAGGCTTGGAACCTTACAACCAGAAGCCTCCATTGATCATTCTACTTTCATCCTTCTTTTTTGGCTTTTTGACGTAGGGTTTCCTTGTGTGGCCTTGGCTGTACTGGACTCACTTTGTAGACCATGCTGGCCTCGAACTCACAGTGATCTGTCTGCTTCTGCTTCCCAGGGCACTGGGATTACAGGCATGCACCACCACACCCTGCTCATCCTTCATTTTTGTGTTCCTCCTCCGTAGGTTGATTCATTAGCAAATGCTGTAATCTAGTGTTATCCATATTTCTGGGTTGCTCATAAGTGTGTTATGATAAACATTGTCAAATACATTTTAGAAACAGGTACAATCTTCTAAGTAACGGTTTTGATATCTGTGTTAATCCTTCTAACTTCTGAGGTCCACTGTGCCTGGGTCCTAATTACAAAGTTGAATTTCTCTTATTTGAGCTTTGGGACCCTGGACTATTGGATTTTGGAAGTTGTATGACTTTAGTCTATTACATTGTGTGATATTTTGAGAGTGGCCTCTGAATCTAAACACAGAATGCATTTAAGTTTCACATATGCCTCAGAAATGTAATCTGGCATTAATTTTATACAAATTTCACCACACCTGTGTTTTCTGTGCTTTTTTTGATAGTGGTGGTGGTTGTTTGCTGGTGTGTTTATTTTTTGCTCAGTTTTCTGTGGTTTTTAATTTAAATTTTATTTTATGTATATGAGTGTTTTTCCTGTTTGCATGTCTGCGCACCACTTACGTGCTTGGTACTTGAGAAGGCCAGAAGAGGTCACTGCATCTCCTTGAACCAGTTACAGACAATTGTGAGCGGTCATGTGGGGGTTGGGAATAAAACCAAGAACAAGTGCTCTTAACCACTGAGCATCTCTCTCTCTTTTGAGGAAGTCCTGGATTCAAGTAGTCTCTACTCTACTCCTGAGTAACTGGAGAGCATATGCCACCCTACTTATCCACCTACCTGTTCTGACTGTGACCAGCCCTTCCTATGAGATGATTTATAGAATTTACCTGTTTGTAATGTCATGTTGATTCTCAAAATGTTTCAGACTTCAGGGCCTTTTGAAGTTTTGTTACACCTCTCTGTGTTCTTGTTTTCACTTCACAGTGTTCTAGAGCAGTGGCCCTCAACCTTTCTAATGCTGCAACCCTTTCATACAGTTTCTCATGTTGTAGTGACCACAACCATAAAATTATTTTTGTTGCTACTTCATAACTATAATGTTGCTACTGTTACTCGTACTGTAAATGTCTGATTTCAGGATGCATTTTCGTTGTCACAGATTGACCTGTAGGAGCCACACCTCACAGGCTGAGAACTGCTGTACTGCTAGAACCCTGTTTCACTAGTTTTCCCTTACAGTTTTAATCCCAGCTTCTCAATATGCAAAGGTGTTTATATCTCTTTTAACCAGTAAAAATACAGAACAAGGAGCCCTACCATGATTTTGCATTGGCAGTGCCTTGCTTTGAGTCATGCATGGCAGCTTTCCCCCTTTCTTTCACAAGTTTTGTAAGAGCAAACATAGGAGCTATTTGGTCAGAATTAATAAATCAACTTCTTTTTGTCTCTTCTGTGCTTTATGCTCACTTTGGAGCCTAGGAACCCCCACCATGTATCCTCTCATTTTCCCCCACTCCTTTCAAGTCAGGGGCTCACTGTTTATCCATGACTGGCTTGGCCTTATAGAGCTCCACCTCCTGGGATTAAAGGCATGCACCTTCACGTTCAGCCTAAACCCCAAATCTCATTCATTCAATGGGCATTGGTGCTTTGCCTGCATGTATTCCTTTGTGAGCTTGGAACTTGAAGTTACAGACAGTTGTGAGCTGCCATGTAGGTGCTGGAATTGAACCCAGATTCTCTGGAAGAGCAGACACTACTCTTAATTACTGAGCCATTTCTCCAGCCCTTGTCCTCTCCCCTTCCCCCCCCCCCTCCCCCCCCCCCCCCCGCCCCTTTTAAGGCAGGCTCTCTCTGTGTAGCCCTGGCTGTCCTGGACTCACTTTGTAGATCAGAACTTGCAGGTATCCTTCTGGATCTACCTGGCTGGTACTGGGTTTAAGCCAGTGCTGACATGCCCCACCATTACCCAAATGCAACATTCTTAATGGGGACCTTAGGTATTAAAAGCAAGATAGAATCTATCTCTCTCCTCATTTCAACCCCAGCTTAACTTATTGACGATGATTTTAATATGAGGTCAGTCAACACAATTAAAGTTTCTTTGTAGTCGTTGTTGCTTTTGAGTTTAGCTGGACCGTGCATAAAGCTGAATACACCAGAGTTATGAAAAGCACACACGTTTTTTCTTTAATAAGTTTTGCAAGTCACCCAGTCACTGTCACAACTACTTGACTCTATCATTTTAATCCCCAAATAGGAAAGGACAGTGTTTAATTGATGGGGTATAGCTGTGTTGTAGTTAAACTTTCTTTATAAAGCTAACCAGCAGGCTGTTATCATTGTTGCTTAGCCCTGTGCTGGTAAGAGTGACAAGCCTTAGTATTCTAATTGGCTATGGAAGGAGGAAGACCATCAAAGGGGAAGATAACAAAAAGGTTTCTTGAGCTCTGTGGAGTACTTTGAACTCATAGCTTGAATACAGTTCTCTCTCTGTTGGTCTCATACTTCCCTTAAATAGGTGAGAAAAGAAACTACACCTGGTCTTAGTTTGACTAAAGGAATGAGTCACACTTGTACCTGCACCCTCCCTCCCCTCCTGTCGCAGCTTTGACCTGTAGGACATGCACCATAAATGCTGACACTGAAGTCCTTCCCTTGGGTTTGATAGGTGGGATTGTGAGTATTCACCCGCAGTGTCAGCGCTCAGTAGCCAACAGTAATCCTTACCTTCACTTTTCTGCCTCAGTTTACCTAACCGGTGCTGCTCAGAGACCAGAGTGTGGCTAATGCAGTGTCCTCTTTTCTATTTGGCTGTAACTCCTTTCTCTCTCTTGACTGACATTAAACCCCTGCCTTTATGCTGCTAAAAAGAGAAACTTACACTCGAGACCAGTTGATAAGCTTGTGGATATGATCTCATTACCATAAGTTTTGTTTCACATATTAGTGATCTATAAATTTTCGTCTTGTCAGGCAAACACAATGTTTATGTGGAGGCTAAAGCATTTCGAAGAATACCTAGCTCAGCCTTTTCTGTGGGTTGAACGGAAGCCAAGGCAGAGAGTCACTTACATACACTAGTTGGCAGCAGGGCCAGCAATCTGAGTTCTTGGCTTTTGACTCAACACCATCTTTAAGCCATCATCCTTGATAGGCTAGAAAATAATAATGAGACTGTGATAAATGATGTGCTGTCATAGCACCTGCTACGCACGTGATGAGGACCCTGACCACACTGGGATTCTAAAGTATGCTAGATGCGCTTGGGCACTCCTGCTTGTGTCCAAAAGTAACTTTGTGTGATTAGAGTTAACCATATGAAGCTTTTCTTTAAAAATCTCAGTGAGTGCATGTATAGAGAATTGCTCTAATTTGAATGCTTAAGGTCAGTCTCTAATCTGCTTTTTTTTCTTTCATTCTTAAAAACCTTACAGAAAGATGAGGTCTACCTTAACCTGGTGCTGGACTACGTTCCGGAAACAGTGTACAGAGTGGCCAGACACTACAGTCGAGCCAAACAAACACTCCCTGTGATCTATGTCAAGGTATGTAACAGCGGGGCAGCCTCCAGTTCACAGCCTTTTAACATGGGCCTTGGGGGTGTGTGTGTGGGGGTGTTTCAATTCTATCGACACTGTGTTTACTCCTTGGAAAAACAGCAAATGCTAAACTTTGTTAAGTTCTTAAGCGGTTTTAAAACCTTTTTAAAGCTTTCACTGCTCTGCAGCAGATAAAGGTGCTTGCAGTGCAGGACTGGTGACTTGAATTCTATTCCTAGAACCTACATATAAAGGTAGAAGAGAACCGGCTCCATCAAGTTCTCCTCTCGTTCTCCACATGCATGCTGGGCCATGTGTGCCTGCCTCACACACTTCATGTACACGTACACATAGGCACATGAGATAAATTAATTGAAATAGATGTTCTGACACAAGCTAGTGAAGCAATCACAGTAGTGGATTTTAATTGTGTTATCCGTACCTCTGTGTGTGTAGTGCAGGGTGGGGAGGTGTGCACAGCTGAAGGCCAAGGGAGGATGCCAGAAGAGATCTCTTCCTGAACCTTAGATAAGCTCATAGTTTGGGATTTTCCGGGTCTCCCTTCCCACCCAAAGCCGCAGTGACTGGCAGGCAGGTGCGCCTAGTACAACTTTGTACGTGGGTACTAGAGTTTCAAGATGGAATTTTCATGTTTTTGTACAGCAACTACTCTTAACCAACCCCATGGCATTCGTTTTAGTTTTCAGTGTCTTCATTGTGCTACACACCAAAACAGGAACCCACTGAGTAAATTTATAGTATTCATTTTTAATGCTTTACTATCATTTGTCGGCATATTTATTACAGCCGTTGTAGAAATTTAAACTTTCGTCAATTTTAAACATAAACAGATATTTAGTGTTTGGTCTTCTCTAATATTAATGCACTTTTTTTTTTTTTAAGGGAACTAATGTCACAGTAGCTAGTAACTTGTATAGTGCAGTCCTAATTACAGTTGTGACGGATGGTTAGACACATAGTTTTTCTCTTCTTAGGTGTGAGATGGGGGGGATGGACCAGGTCTTCACCTGTAGCTCAGACTGGCCTGGAACTTTTGATACTTGTATCTTCCTGCTTCAGCCTCTTGAGCGCTGAGGCTGTGAGTGTTACCGAATTTAGTTAGAAACATTTTTATTAGCTGTGCTGTCCACTAGTGTTTTGTGTGAATGTTTCTCTATTTCTCAGCTACAGCAGTATAATCACTGACTTACTGTATCCCACACTTGGTGTGGAGCTGTCTGGAGTAACAGTCACAGTGCTTCCACCTTCTCCTGACCAGACTGTAAAGCAGGGAGGGGTCTGGTAGGTGCACAGCTGACAGGAGGGAGTGGTGCATTCAAGAGGAAGCTGGGCTTCTGCACAGTCTCCTCAGGGATCTTGAATAACTCATTTTATGCCCACACTTTAATGGAGAGGAAGATTATTCATGAGTTAAAATGGTATGCATAATTCCAGAAGGGGTCCAGATTTTTCCTGGAACAGAATTTGCCCCCTCTTTCTGTCCTCTATCTGCCTGCCTATCTATCTATCTATCTATCTATCTATCTATCTATCTATCTATCTATCAGATTCTAGCAGCAGGCAATGCAGCAGGCAGTGTGGAAGGCTAATAATAACAGAGATTTTTTTTCCCCCCTGAGATAGGGTTTCTCTGTTTAGCCTTGGCTGTCCTGGAACTCTCTCTGTAGACCAGGCTAGCATCAAACTCAGAAAAATCTGCCTGCCCCTGCCTCCTGAGCGCTGGGGTTAAAGGAGCCATCATAGCCAGCCAATTTTTTAGTTTAAAAATTGTTCAAGGTAAAGGTATAAATGCATAGAGAGCTAGGTGTATTTTCATGAATAATAAAACAAAATTCTGTTATTTGACCTTTTTATTAACTTTAAAGTTAGCATTCCAAGTAATGGGTTTCTGCATGCCATTTTCATATGTATGACTTTGTTCTTATCATCCCCTCTCCTACTCTGTTATTTGTCTTAAATAGATGTTGTTGCACACAAAAGAAGACATTGGACTTCATTAGGTTTAAGAGCGTAAAACTGCTCAAACTGGGTACATCAATCCATAATTTCCTCTTATGTAAAAATGTTTCTCAGAGTAACTGCAAGGATTAATAAAACAAATGGGAAAAAAGTATACTTGACTTATTGTTAGGGCGAGTTGAATAAATCTGCTATATATCAAATAGCCTTTGTTATTTTGGCTTTTTTTTCTCCTGGCAATAATAAGGGATTGAACCTAGGGCCTTTATATGTAGGCAAGCGCCCCCACTACTGAATTATATGCAGCCTCATATTTAGGAATCAATTCAGGTTTAGGAATCAGTCTTATTTCTTCTTCCTTTCTCCTTTCACCTGCCTGCTTTCCTGTCTGTCTTTCTTCATTTTTCCTTCCTTTTCTTTCTCCTGCCGCCCTCCCTAAGACATGGTCTTACTGTGTAGATTAGGCTAGCCTTGAACTCAGATAACTGCCTGCCTTACTGAGGGCTGGGAGATTTGCACCACCACAAACCAGCAAAGATACTTTATTTTATGAGTGGTTTGTTTGTATGTATGTATGTATGTATGTATGTATGTATGTGTACCATTATACAGGCAAACCAATCATACAAATAAGATAAACCTAAACGAAACCTTTTAATTTGGCAAAATAAAGATATTATAGCTAAAAGAGGACTAATCAATTACCCAGACCATTGTAAAGTATTACAAGGTGATATCGGCCAAGCTACTCTTTCCTGCTACTTCTACTTTGTATTTAAATGAGTAATGAGAAATGTTTACATGAAGTTATTGTAAGGATTAAGTGAAATCATGTGTGTAGCCTTGGGATGGTGTCTAGCATACAGAGTTGTTTTTGCTGCTGTTTTCTTTTGCTCACTGTAGTGCAGGAAGTCTTTCAACTTTCATATAAGTGCAATTTTACAAAGAAGAACAAAGCAAAAAATATGCAAATCTCATTTCATTATTAAACTTAACTTTTAAAAGCAAAATGAAAAGAACAGCAATAGAGGAGATATCTTTAGATTAACTATAAACATTTTTTTGGTGGGGGGAGAGAAAACTTCTTTGACTTGTTAATCTAAATATTAATATTGTGAAACAGTTGACTCTTTGCTTTGGTAAATTGATGCTTATGAAGTCACTTGGTTATAGATCATTTGTTGGTGGTAATGAGTTACGCTCCTAGAGTAAGCTTTAGAACTTACAAATTGATTCTATAAATGAACAGTGATACAATAATAGAATCACAAAGCCTTTTATAAAGATTAATAGCTACCTAAATGCTTTACTTCTCATTTAATCCAAAATGCTGACATTGAAGATCTTATGTACACATTTTTGTCATGCTTCACTTTGAAGAAGGCTTTAACTGTTGTAGCTTGTTTTAAATTAACTTTAATCATGTACTGCTAACATGTCCAGCTTAGCAGTTTTCCTCACACCTCTGAAGGAAAGTAGACTTCATGTTAGCTTAAATAATGCCCGTCCTTAGCAATATAGTCTAAAAAGATAGTATCTTTTTATTTTTTATTAGACAATAGCATTTTTTTATTTGAATCATTACAGAAATTATTTCCATGCTACTAACTGGGGAGTAGAGCTCAGAAACAATTTAAAGTGAGTCAGGCTGGATAAGGTGGCACATGTCTATAATCTTAACACTTTGGAGTAAGACAGGAAGATGACACAATCAAGGCCAGGCTTGCTCTGACAAAATTCCAGGCAAAGGCAACTCAAGGAAGGAAGGGTCTATTTTTGGCTCAGTCATTGTAGAGGACGCAGAGCATCATGGGAGGGAAGGCATGGTGAGGGAGCATCGGGCAGCTGGCCACATCCAGAGAGGATATGGTGCATGAGCTCTCTTTCTTTCATTGAGTCCAGGGACCTAGCCCATTGAACAGTGCGGCCCATGTTTAGGATGGGTTTTCTCTTCTCAGTCTAGAAACGCCCTTAAAGACATGGCCAAATCTGTTTTCATGGCTGTTTGAAGTACTGTCAACTACAATTTACTGTCACAGTGGTGTCAGTAGTGAGGCAGCCGTGTGTCTGTGTATTTTGAAACAGGGCTTTTCTGTTTAACTCTAGCTGTCCTGGAACTCACTTTGTAGACCAAGTGATACTTGAACTCAGAGATCTTCCTAGGCATCTGTCTTTCAGTGACATTGGAAGTCTACATTGTTCTGAGGATATTAAAGTATATTAATACTACTTACCAGCAGAGTTACTGCTGTCTCAATAGGCAATTAATTAGATTTCTTACTGTACCTGTGAGTTTTCCTAGGCCTCTGTCAATGATTTTGGGGGCTAACATTTCAGAAAAATAAATGATTCTAAAAGTGACAGTGACTATGCTTCTATAGCCAAGACCCTAGGAAGAATAATTAGCCTAGCTCCTGAGCTCTGCATCTGTGTCAAGTGAAAAAAATCTATCCAGCTGGCTGGAGTGAAGTGGGTGAAGGTGATGGAGCCCAGGACTATGCGTGTAGGCAAGTGTTCTACTCCTTAGCCCTGTCCCGTCCCCGAGCCCTGTCGCAGCTGAGGTGTTGCCCAGGGAGGCCTTAAACAGAGAATTTTCCTGCCTCTGTTGTGTGCCGCCATAACTGGGCTTTGAATTTGGAATCCCCCTGACTCAGTTGTATGCTGCCACGTCCCACGCCTGGATGCTTTTGTAAATTACTAAAGGATAGCACAAATACATGCTTTGTGATACCTTAATTTCCTAACTTAAATAGAAATAACATGAAACTTGTTTAGGGAAAACTGTACTAATAGTCATCAACACTTTACACGCTTTGCTGGAAATGTTATTTACTGCATGATTCAGATATGTTTGAAACCAGAAGTATTGAATTAATGCCTGTTCTTTATTCCAGTTGTATATGTATCAGCTGTTCAGAAGTTTAGCCTATATCCATTCCTTTGGAATCTGCCATCGAGATATTAAACCACAGAACCTCTTGTTGGATCCTGATACAGCTGTATTAAAACTCTGTGACTTTGGAAGGTGAGCTAGTTTTCTTACTCACTTCCCTTCCTTCATGCCCCCCTTTCCTCATGCTCTGTGAAATGGATTGATAATGATTGATAATGAACAATGGTAGTCTAAGCCCTGTAATCCTTCACTCAGACACTATAAACTAATGGAGCTCCTTGTAAGGATGCTTTGATAATGTTTATCAGAATAATAAATGTGTACCTTTCATCCTACAGTTAACTTCTGAGGAATATTGCCATGTACATGTTTAGAGATTTTTTTTTTTTAGTATAGCATTGTTTATAAATATCTAATAGCAATAAAATGTCCAAATAAATTATGATCTATATGAACACTGTTTATGTGCCGCTGAGGGAGAAAATGAGAGCTGTCCGATCTGGCAGAGAATGATGTCTAGGAAGTACTAACTGAGAAGAGGCAGGGGCAGGCGAGAGGGCTTAGTTGGGCAAGGCACTTGCTATCAAGGCTGATTGTGTTTTGATCCCTGGGACTTACTTGGTTCTGCAAGTTGTCCATTGACCTCCACAGGAGTGCCAGAGTGCTAACATTTCAGCTTGATGGCTGTGGTGACACTACTGATAATTCAAGGGCTCAGTAGACTAAATGTGGGGGATGATTAGTTTGAGGCTGAGCTAAGCCATGTAGTGAGACCCTGTGCAAAAAGAAAGCTGCTGCCAAGTCAGTACTGTATGCATGGTATGCTTTTGTTTGTAATCACTGGTGTGACTGTTCGCATACAAACAAGTGCATGCATAAACATGGCTTATTTCTGAATCACTGTGTAATATCTCATACATGATTACCTGGGACCCAACGTTGGGATTATTATGTGCTTGGGAAACTTGCATTCTCATTGATTGTTTTTTGGTACTGCTTGTGTTTATGTAATGTGTATATATGCACCATTTTCATTACAAATAAATTGTTACTATGCATTTATGTGCGTATTTTAACTTTACACTTAACTTCATTTCAGGAGTGAGATAAAATCCTGAGAAGCAGTATTTTTCTCTATTATTTAAACTTGTATTCTTTCTCCCTTTTTGCATATTTTAACAAGTTTGCTTTGTAAAACCGATTTCTTGCTCATACACCGTTACTTAGTAGTAAAAAACCTTGTGCTTTCTCTTTCTGTAGTCAGTGGTATAAGCCTCCCAACATGCAGTCAAGCTTGTACCCCCACAGGACAGCTCCTCCTCATACTCCTTCTTCCATTCTGCCACAGCCACCTGTGGTAACTCTTCTCTCTTTGCTCTGAGCCATTTGTCTTTACACCTTGATTCTCTCCAGCCTAATGTTTCTTCATCCTTGTTGGAAATTCTTCTTTTTCAGTTTATCACCACAGATTATACAGTGACTCATACCTGCTGATATCTGTATTCCTGCCTCTTTATATAGACTTCTGCGCTACACTGCAGATTAAATTGTGGGGTTTCACAGCAGCCATGTTTCCCCCAGGTGTGGGGTACTGCCAGTAAGTTCACTTGGTCCCACCCTGCGTGTCCTCGGAGACCAGTGCTGTTTTACAGTTCCTAATCGCAGGCCTATCCCGGGGGTCGCTCACCTTGTGGGCTGTGGGTCTGGCGAATCTGTGCCCCTGAAGCTTTTATTTGAAAGGAGAAATGAGGCACTGCTGCCTATTGCATGTATGAAATCAGATGGGTTTTCTTACTGTGGGGAGTAATTGCCAAGTAAGCGCCACGGAATGCAGCAGGGTTTCTGTCCTCAGCACCATGACAGAGCATGCCAGCACTGGGATTCTTTGGGATGTAAAGTAGCTTTGTTCTAATAAATTTGAAAGGGAGCTTTCACAGGTGCGAAAATAGCTCATTCTTAACAACTCTGAGGTAGGACACTTCATGCGCTTAGGTACTAGGGTGCAGAAACATAACAAAAGTCTTATTCTCTCATCAGTTTTTAACTAGGTGAAACAGGGTCTGGCAGTAGCTGAAAGGCTAGATGGGGTGCCTAAGGACCAAATTAGCTGAGACCACAAGGCAGAGACTCAGAACTTTTTACCTGCAAAGCAAAAAGGCAGCTTCATCGGTAATGAGGGTAGAGCATACAGGCTGTGAAAGCTTGTGGTTATGTAGTTTTCACTTATTGTGAAATTTCTGTTTTAAGACTGTTTTCTCCATTAAAAATGTACCTTGTTTGTTTTGTGTTTGAGACAGGGTTTCTCTATGTAGCCCTGACTGTCCTAGAAACTCATTGCCTCTGCCTCCAGTTAGAGTGCTGAGACTTAAGTAGTGGGCCACCATGTCCTGCTCTTTGTTTGTTTGGGAACTGGAACTTCAACTCCACATCCTAGGCGGCTGCTTTGTCAAGGAACATTATCCCAAGCCCCCAAAATGCACTTCTGAAAATAGAAAACACTATCATCAAGTGGGCTGAAAGCTAATCAAGTTTCTTGATTTTTCTAACAGTTTGAAACCTTACTTTTGTAAATATATCAAATGGTTGTTTTATGTGGGCCCAAGAAGGTTAAATTTTTAAACTGGAAATGAAGGGAACACAAATTAAGTTTAGAGTTATCATTGACTAAAAGTAAATCAAGGGGGAAGGAAACCTAGACTTTAAGATTGCACAACCATTTTCACCTGTCTGCATCTCTGCCTCCTGTACCTTTACCCTAGAGTTTCTATCTTTTTCTTTTTTTTTTCTGTTGGATTGTGTTGCATGTTTTTATTTCCTGTGTCTGCTACTACTGTGGGAAGAGCTCCTAGAGTGGCCTGCTTACTTGGGATGGAGTTATCTTGAGAGACTTAAGAAATATTAACTGTGATTCATCTTAATATGTATACTGTAAAAACTTTAGGAGGAAAGTTTTGATACTCTATAAGCTTAGCACCGCACAGACAGAGTTGATCAGTTCTGAGTGATGTTTTTTCCCTTAAAGTTGAATGCATTTTGCAGTTTGTTTAGTAATACAGTAAATTGACTAGAATGTGGATGCATACTGAGGTTTACACAGAATGCATCATGGCTTACATAACCTGAGCCAGAAATCCAAATTTAACAGTTTCTTGGCCAGTTCCGCCCCTCCTTTAAGGTGTGTAGGTGAGGAGTATTAATTTATTCACTTTTTAGGCTACTTTTTAACTTCCTTTCCTTTATCCTTACACTTTATTTAATTTATTATTTTTGAGACAGAGTATCACTGGGTAGCCCTGGCTGACCTAGAACTCTCACTGCAAAACAGGCTGGCGTTCACCTTACAGAGTCTCATCTGTCTCTGCATCTCGAATGCTGGAATTAAAGGTGGATGCCACCATGTCTGTCAGTCATTTTTACAGTTCAGAAGTAGAATTTAGGAGACAGAAAACTAGAAAAAAAAAAAAAACCAACATATGTATCCTTTTGTAATTTTTCATCTTTGTTCCTTAGGTAACTCTTGACAAATGCTCATTTTAAAAACCGCTTTTTTCATGTCAAATTGATAAAATTGTGTATGTCTTTTGTTGGAAACAGTTAAAGTGTGTTGCATTATTGCAGTCTTATGAAGTTTAGATAAACATGAGGTGTGTGAATGTAAGAGTATTTGTTTCCCTATGGTATAGATTTAAAGATTGCTTTTTGTTTTTATTTTTTCATCAGTGCAAAGCAGCTGGTCCGAGGAGAGCCCAATGTTTCATATATCTGTTCTCGGTACTATAGGGCACCAGAGTTGATCTTTGGAGCCACTGATTACACGTCTAGTATCGGTAAGTACTGCACCTGAGTACAGTGCTTGGGACTGGTTACTCTACCCTGTACTTATCATTTCTGCAGTGTGCAAACGACATGCCTGTGATACACTTTTGCAGAAATAAAGAGAATTAATTTTTTCCACCTTTTAGAGTTTACATTATACTTTGTGGTGTGCGTTTTAGTATAATTAGAAAAGTATTATTTTACATTTGTAGATGCTTAATGTATTTTGTTTTGGCCCTAAAGATTCAAATAAAGTGTAAGTACTATAACTTTAAAAAAAAATTGAGATGCATGAGAGGAAGACCTGTGGCATGGTGTGCATGTGAAGGTCAGAGGACAGCTTTCTGGAGACTGTCACCTCCTTCCACCCTTCTGTAGGTTCTGTGGTTTACACTTATGTCATCAGGCTTGCACTGAAACAATTTTTATCTGCTGAGCTATCTCAAGGGTTCTGTGTTAGTTTTCTAGTTCTCCTGAAATATTTATTCTGAGCTAATCTCTACTTAGAGAATTTGTTAATTAGTAATGTTACTTTTAAAATGTAATACTGTAATTGATAGAGCAGTACTATTTTTTGAACTGCCGTCATGATCCATCACTTAATTTTTGGTCAACTTAATTCATTAGTTGTTCATCTAAACCCACTTGTTGTTTGAAAGCTTCACAGGAGATGTCTAATGATGGAAAGATTAGAGACAGCTGAAGTCTTTGTTGACCTGGTCTTCTTATCTGCTCTAGTACAATTGCTGTGTCAGCACAAAGACATGGCCTGCTGGGTCTGAATAGCGAGATAAAAGCTTAGGCTAGGTTTTGATAAGAGACAATTACTTTATTTCATATCTTAATTGTGTGTGGGGTGAGGAGCTGAGGTTGACATCAAGGTGCCTTCCTCTATGACTCTCCACTATATTTTTTGAGACAGGGTCTTTTAATGACCCTGGACCTCACTGATTTGGCTAGACTGGCTGATTGGTAAGTCTGAGAGAGCATCCTTGTCCTCACCTCATCTTTGTCCTCTAGTGTTGGGTTGCAGGCTCATCCTTATCCTGATGCCTGTACTTGAGGCTGGACATCAGACTCAGGTCCTGATGCCTGTGAGGAAGCTCTTTCCCGAAAGCCACCTTCCGAGCCCCTCATGTGTTGTTTCTGACAAGAACTCTTCAGTCCTAAATAAAAATGAAAGCGTACATATTATACTGCCCCCTTCCCGCCTAGGGGGAAAAAAAACCCATAGTAATGGGGTGTGCGGCTAATTTAGTACATTATTTTTGTCCTGATATGAACAGAAGCACATTATTCTTTTTATTTTCAGAAAGGGCAATATGCCAAAGCATTTTTTTCATTCATGCCAAGAGGCTGATGCTTTTACACATCAGGTCATTCTGTTAGCATTCCTGACAGTGTTTACACTTTGTTTACGCTTTGTGGAAGTAGCTTTACTCTCTGGGACCTCTGAAAATGCCCAGAACACCGAGGGCTCTCCAGCCCACAGTTAAGGAAATCTGCTTCCAAGAGGTAAAAGTGTAGTGTGTGAGGTGCTGTGTCTTTCCGTGGCTGTAGTGGCGTATGTGAGCGCACCAGTGAGAAGGACTGCCAAGATGGTTCTCCCCAGTCAGTGTCGGGGCTTGTAACTGAATTCTGACCTGTAGAGTGGGCATCATGCCTGCTCTTCATAGTTGCTCTGCGGAGTGAGATAAAATGTTGCTGAAGTGCTATAGGAATGAAAGGTGACATTCTTAGTATGTTTATTAACTCAGCTGTCTCCAAGAGCAAAACTTCAGCCCTTTCCTTGGTAATGGCATTGGATATTATAATTGGTTAGTGTTTTATTTGTTTGGTATACATTTAGTGTATGTGTGTGTATACATACATACATACACACATACAGACAAGATACTGGATTGAGTTGTGCCAGGGTCAGCTAAAATAGAAAAATACAGACAGTTTGATTCTAAAATAGTCACAACCAAATCTTCTGATACATTATAGAAAACATGGATTTGTCCCATTTTTGGATCTAAGATGCTTGCTTTTTAATTTTCTTTAAATTTGTTTTATGTGTGTTAAGTGTTTTGCCTACATGTATGTATGCATGTCACATGCATACTTCATCCCTGAGGAGCTCAAAAGAGGGTGTCGAATCTCTTAGGATGGTTGTGAGCCATCATGTGGGTGCTGGGACTTGTACTAGGTTCTCTGCAAGAGCAGTAAGTCTTTTTCATGGATGAGCTATATCTGTAACCTTGCTTCTTACTGCTATGTGAGATTTATAAGAGTTGGGTGGTGGCATACACGCCTTTAGACCCAGTATACAGGGAGCAGAGGCTGGCAGATCTCTTGTGAATTCCAGCCAACCCAGGGCTACATAGTGAGTCAGTCTCTGTCTCTATGTCTGTGTCTCTGTGTCTGACTCTTTCTCTCATACACAAAATATATTTATAAAAGATGAATACTTATAAAAATACTAAAAAATAAAAAAGGGTTCAATTATATGAATACTTTTATGAAAAATTTTAACAATATTTGGAATGAGACCATCACTGATTTTTGACTAAATTATTTTCGTATTTGGATATAATCAATACTATGTGATTGAAATAAAATGTACATTTCACCTCAGATTATAGTGTTACAAACCTTTTGTTTTTTTCTTCAGATGTGTGGTCTGCAGGCTGTGTGTTGGCTGAGTTGTTGCTAGGACAACCAATATTTCCTGGGGACAGTGGTGTGGATCAGTTGGTGGAAATAATCAAGGTGAGATGGTTGAATTACACTTTTGAACCAAAAAACGTTATACATATACACCAAAAACAAACAAACAAAACAGTGGGAAAGGAGGCTAGGGAAGTGATTCAGAAATTAGAGCCCTCGCTGTGCAAGCCTGAGGACAAACTTTGGATCCCCAGAAACCCATGTGAGTGTTGTCTGGGTGTGGCATTCCCACCAAGAGAGCCCCAGAGCACTCTGCCTAGGAAGAGTACCCAGAGCATCCAGCTCCGGGTTTGCTTGAGGCCCTGCTTAAGTGAATAGAGTAGGGTAGTGATCAAGGATGATTATGGATACCTACCTACCTGGGCCTCCATGGACAAGCACACAAAAGCATACATATCTATGTGTGTGTGTATATATATATAGGTATATTTATATAGTACATACAAGAAAAACAAAGCAATACTGGCCTGTGGTATTACCAAAAAACAATAGTGTTTAGCTCTTCAAAGAGAGAAGAGAACATTTATACAGTTAATGGAAATGTGAATTAGTACAGACATCATAAAGAACATATTTGGAGGTTCCTTAGAAGATGAAAAATTGAATTAAAATATGATCAAGTCCCCTCTCCCGAGAGTATATATCCCAGACACTTGATTATGTGGAAGCTGTACTCTGCCGTGTTCATTGCAGCATCATTTGGAATAAGCAGCACGTGAACCCAGCCTGTGTTCATCATTGAGTAAATGGATGATGTGTTTTATTTCATCTTATAGTTCTCAGGTCACATTCCATCACCGAGGGAAGTCAGGGCAGGAACTCAAGGCAGGATCCTAAAGGCAGGGACTAAAGCAGGGGCTATGGAGGAGCTTTATGGAGGAGTCTTGCTCCTCATGGCTTGAGCAGCCTAGCGGAAGCACCACCCCCAGTGCGCTGGACCTCCCAGGTCAGTCATGGAAAAGTATGATAGACTTCACTACAGGCTAGTCTTATGGAGGTACTTTCTGAATTGAGAGTACCTCTTCCCAAACGACACTAGCTTGTTTCAAGTTGATATAAAACCAGCCAGCACACCACTTACTATTTAAAAAAAAAAAAAGTCTTACAATGTATTAAGTTAGCAAAGAATTCTGTTTTGGAATTGTGCCCAGAATCTTGAACTGAAGGAGCTCAAAGGTAGGTTGGAAGGAAACAGCCGGGGCCAGTAGAGGGAAGCGATGATATCTCAGCCAAGTGTTGTGCAAAGGCTTGATTTCTGTTGGAAGTGGTGCTGTCTGGAAAGGCTACTTTATAGAAAAGGAACCATTGAGCTGCATCTTCCAACATGGAAATGCACCCACTATTTATTTAAAGAGGAAGGTAATATGCTAGTTACCTAAAGTGTCAGATCTGTAGTGTTTATTTGCAACTTGTAGATGTGAAAGACAGGGTTGGTAGAATATAAGTATACCAGGAAAAAGGGATGTAGAGCTGTGGACACTGGGCACGGCTGTTAACCCCCTATTGTAGGGGGTTAAAGGCCCTTGCAGACTTTTAAGTAGAGGAGTGGCTTCTTTACTCCACCATAGCTTTAAACAAGACCTGCTGCATGTGCAGCTCCATTGGTGAAGTTTGGTGCCCCCTGGTGTTGAGTCATATAAAAGCAACTAACACCTCCTGGCTGTGACTATTGGTGTAGTCCTCATTCAAGTCACTTTTAGGTAGCCATGGAGGGAAGCGCAGAAGACCTTAACCCTGGGTTAGGAAGTACAGCCAACTAAGGAATTGTGAGAGAGGGAGAAATAGTCTTTCCCAGGGAAGGGCACACTTAACTGGTACCCAGCCCAAATGGTCATCTCCAACCATCTATACATACAAGTAACATTGTGCAGACTGAGCAGTGTGTGTGTGTGCATGTGTGTAACAGCAGTTGAAGAACAAAAGCATGAATTTGAAAGGGGTACATGGGAGGGCTTGGAAAGAGGAAAAGGTGGGGAGATGATATAACTATAATCTCAAAAAAAATAAGAAAATTAATTTTTTTAAAGCCTATGGAAAAATCACCTTTCTCAGAGCTTTTCAAAGATCTTTGCTTTGGTGTTTATTTATTTTATTTATTTTTTTTAAAGATTTATTTATTTATTATGTATGCAGTATTCTGCCTGAATGTATGCGTGCAAGCCAGAAGAGGGTACCAAATCTCAATCTATGTGGTTGACGGGAATTGAACTCAGGACCTCTGGAAGAACAACCAGTGCTCTTAACCTCTGAGCCATCTCTCCAGCCCCCTGGTGTTTATTTATTTATTTGGAGATAGCAATTCAGTTTCTGTTTTGATGTTTTCCATATGGGACTCAATTTGTAACTAGTAGGTAAAAAAAAAAAAAAAAAAAAAAATACTGTTAAGAAATGTGGACCAGATCCAGAGGAAATGATTTTGTTTAAGGGGTGAACAAACATCCCGAAGGGATATAGCAGATGGATTCCAGATTCTTTGAATCTTTCTACCCATCTTTTTGATGTTATAGAATGATGGAAAAAAAGAAAAGATATTTTTGGCAGGTCATAAACTCCATTACAATTTTACTTCCACTTGAGTGATGATTTTGAATTATTTTCTCTTCCTCTTATACTGTGTGAATATTTGTAGTTTCCTTTCTGTTCTATGATTAAAACAAACAAACAAAAAACCAGTCTGCCCAAAAGTTTCTCTGGGGAAAGGAATTTATTTGGCTCACATTTCCAGGTCCCATTCCATCACTGAGGAAAGTCAGGACAGGAACTTGTTGACAAGCCTGCTTGCTAACTCAGCACATAGGAACCAGGAAACACATTCACAGCCAGGAGGTGGAAGAGTGCTGCTTGGTGATTCCCTGGCAGATCCTCACTTAACGAGGTGTCTTACACAGCTCAGGACCACCTGCCCGGCGAGTGGTGCTACCCCCAGTGGGCTGGGTCCTCCCACTTCAGGTGACAGTCAGGGCAGCACCCCAGAGACATCCGCACAAGCCACTCTCATTCAGGCAGTTCCTCGGTGGAGCCCTCCGTCTCAGGTGACTGGAGGCTGCATCAGGTTGGTAATGAAAGCTAACTAGGACAGTGAGTGCCATGGACCAGAGAGAGACTCAATATTAAGAAATCCAGAAATAAGTATTCATTTTTTGGGAATCGCTATCTTCCACCAAATTTCCTTGGAGATAGTTTTTAAAATCCAACTGAGCCTTGTTTTGTGTGTGAAATGATAAGGTCCTCATTAAAATGCTATCCATAAAATGAAAAAATTTAAGTTGTCCAATTGCAAAACGTCACATTAGCCATAGTGAAATAGGTAAAATGCTCTCTAAATCTGTTAACAATTAATGTGACAACTAGACATCCTGCTGTTGAGCTGCAGTGGTTTTTACAATGCCGTTTACTTGTGGCGTCGACTTTACTCTGCTGTCAGTGTCATTTATTCACTAGCCTGTCCTCATTTTTATTAGCATGCTGTTTTCTGCCTTAGCTGCTAATGTGACTAGACTCTGCTTCAGTCTGTCGTCTGCCTCTTAGATCTTCTTAAGTAGACAGCAGCTCCTCGCTCTCCATCAAGATGCTTTCAGGAGTCTTGTGCTCACTGCAGCGTAGTAGCACTTTGACCTCACCTTTGTTTGTTTGGTTTTTTACACTGATCTTTGCTGCTGTTGATTTATGTACAAGTCCTGTTGGCCCTGGTATTTTTAATATGTCAATGGCTTTAGGGGCTCTATTTGGCTTAATTTAATCATTTTATTTTATTTTTATTTTATGTCAAGATAGGGGAATGTTATGTAGCCCTGGCTGGTCTGGAACTTGTTACATAGCGCTATCTATTGTCAGACTTGGTAGTCCTTCTGCTGTAGCCTCCCCGTATCGGGACTACAGATGTGAGCTATTGGCCTTGCTCCTGGTGTATACCTGACAGAAGTCATGTAAGGAAGGTTTTGTTTTGGCTCCCAGTCTGAGGACACAGTCCCGTCATGGTAGGGAAGACATGGTAGCAGAAGCCTGAGGCAGCCAGGAAGCAGAGAACAGTGACTGCTGCTGTCCAAAGAAGCCTGCCTTCTTCCTCATGCTTCGCCCAGAGCCCCGGCTCACGGGATCTTCATGCAGACGCCTAGAGATATGTTTCTTTGCTTGTAGCAAATTCTGTGAGCCTGACAGCAAGGATTAATTGTGATGGCTTTTATAGCCGTATTTCCTCATTTTGTTGTTTAGAGGTTGACCTAGGATTGAAAGCACAGCTCTTGAAAATGGCCTGTTTTTAACTAATAACAGCAACATACTACCTCACATACAACCGAGTGTCGGTCATCTGTATCTTCTCATCCTTTGCGGTATGCACACAGTATCTCTTCTACCTGCATATGAGTGTTTTGCCTGCATATCTGTTTGCACCATGTCCATGCCTGTTGTCCGCCAACAGAAGAACAGGGTTTTGGATCCCCTAGGACTGGAGTTATGGATGATTGTGAGCTGCCATGTGGGTGCTGGGAATTGAACCCAGTCTTCTTAAGAGCACCAAGTGCCCCGAACCACTGAGACAAGCCCCGGCCACCCCTTTCATTTAATTTTGTAAATATTTTGTTACCATCCTTCGTGTTATTTAGTGCTCCCTCTGCCCTCTTCTGTATTATCCTCCCTGCTCAGTTAAAAGCCCCACCTTTTTTTCCACTTACCCTTAATATGCCCATCTGTTTTCCTTGTAATGACTTATCAGTCTGTTGTGACTTGACATGACATTATTGTTTATGGTAGTTGAGGTTCCTTGAGTGCCTTAGATTGTGAGTCATCCATGGTATTTAGCCAATTAGAGAAAATTGTTTAGTTCGTTGTTTTTCAAATAGTTTTTTCTTTGTATTTGCTCTATTCTTTTTACCTCCAATCCTTCACTCTTCTCTCAGACACATACATATTTGCACATATATTCATATGTATATATATGTATACATACATATACATACAGATTCACATATATATTCATATATATATGAATGAGGTTGGCATACTTTAAAAAAAAACTTTTTATTTATGTTTCTTTTTCTCCCTACTCCACCCCAGTCCCTTCCAACACCCCAACACCATGTAGGAGAGAGAAAGGGTTAGTGGGAGAGGGGGCACAGTTCTTTCTTAGCTGTTTCCTGCTGGTTAGGGTCATTGGGTTCCTTGGAGCCAGTCCAATCCTCAATTTAGTAGATCTTCAACTTCTTGTCTCACAACAGCAACCAGGAGCAGCAAGGGGGAAGCAGGAGCAGCATGGTTCTTTCTCCTCTCCACTGTCTGGGCTCTTGTGTTTATTCTCTCTCCAGAGTCCTCAGATTTAAACTGTCTGCAGCTGGCAAAGAGCTCCTCTCAGAGCCCACATGAGGCCAATAGTCTGCTGCTGTGGACCATCTGAATCAGTCCCACATCCCACACCTGGGACCAAAACAAAAACACATTTATATCTACAGCATTCTTACTCCAAACATAGGAAATACAAAATGTTGAAAATCTGAAGTTGTTTTAGCACCAACATGATGCCACAAATACCACACTGACCTCATGCAATTGTTTGCAGTAAAAATGCAGGGACATTGGAAATCTTTATAAAATTATCTTCAGCTTAGATAAGTTACATAGGAGATGTAAGAGAATTTTTTTGTTTAATCTTCGTCTTATATCTAGGATATCTTATATATTACTTGTATCATAAAGTCCAAAAAGTATGAAGCAAAACTATATGGGTTCAAGCATCTTAAGTAAAGAATGTGAAGTGTTTTTTCATCTTTTCCTTCTGTGCTTCAGCTTTGTTTCTCTTACGATTTTTCTATTCAGGGATTCCTTCTGTTGTGTCTAGTTTGCTGTTTATCTCCCTCTAGTCAACTTTAAATTTTACACACTGTAGTAAGTGTAAATTTCCACACGTGTCTTCATTCTTTTATAATAGCTAATTCAATGTTCTTATGTACTAAATCTGTCATCTTTCATTTCTGGAGCTGTTTTGATTGATTCTCCCACCCACTTCTTGCTTTTATTTTCTGACTTCAAACCCGTAAATTTTTTTTTTCTTCCCAGATTGCTGTGGTTTTGTTTTGTTTGATTGTTTAACTTCTTTATTCGTGAAAGCCAGTTAAACTCTGAAAATGGCTGGCAGCAGAATTCTGTGATACAGTGCCTACCCCAAACCACCACCCCTTCAATAACACAAGTTCTTGTCCAGCATTTCTTATTTCCTGAGCTGCAATTGTACAGAAATTACACTTAGAGCTTTTGCTTACATTTGACTGCTTTACAGTGACAACTCCATTTCGGAATGTTGACAGCAAACACTCTACATTTTAATCCTTTTTGGTTATAGAAGCACTTTCGATGGTAGAAGTTATATTTAGTATGTCCTTTTATGGTGCCGTCACACATCGTGTTGTTCACATGCACACCTACACATGAATGAGCCAGATATTTCTAGTAGAAGTCTGTATAGCTACAGGAAACTGAAAAATGTTGTATCATTTCCTTAATTACTTCATTTTTATGAAGTATAGTTTTGATCTTGATAGCCAGATAGATGATGGTGATATTTCATATTCTGTTGCTGAAGACATATTATTAACAATTCATGCATGATACATGTTTACCAAGTTAAATTTCTATCCTACAGGTCAATTTTGTTTAAATGAGCTTTTTTCAAGTTTTCAAGAAGTCTATTTAGCTGTTGGTTTGTTTTTTACAATTTACTATTTTTGTTGTTTTTATTACTGTTAAAAATAATGTGTTCAGGGCTGGAGAGATGCTCAGTGGTTAAAAGCACTGTCTGCTGAATTCAATTCCCAGCAACCACATGGTGGCTCACACCTATAGGGATGTGATAGCCTCTTCTGTCATGCAGACACACAGAGAGATAGAGCACTTATATACACTAAATAAATCAATCTTTATAAAATTAATGTATTCACAGAACTCAAAAGAATTCAGTTTTCTTTATGTGATATAGTGCATGTAGTTTAAGAGGATTGTATTTTGTTCTTAGTTTATGTTCTGGTGCTGGTAATCAAAACCCAGGGCTCTCCCTGCCCAGAGGTATACTGTGGCTTCATCCTTGACCCTGAAACTGACAGTTTTTACGAACTCTCCCTTCTTTTTTGTCTTACTTCAGGAAAAACATTTTAAGGAATTATGGACAAATTTGGCTTATTTCCCATCTACCTTCCTTGACTTCCATGATACTTTTCTGCATGGGACCTATTCCAACCACTTGGACCCCTATCTCAGCCTTTTTCTGTTTGGTTTGTTTGTTTGTTTGTTTGGTTGGTTGGTTGGTTGGTTGGTTGGTTGTGTTTTTTGACACATGCTTAATTTTTTTTATTTGAAAACTTTTTTTTACAATTTTGTACAAGTGTATAATGCATTCAGATTACTTACTCTCCACATCAATCCTCCCTACAAGTCTTTTTCTCACATTGATGTTGTTTTGCTTTCTTTTGTGATCCACTGAGTGGCTGTGGTTTTGGACGTATCTATTGGAGCCTGTTAGGCTCTCCAGGAAGAGTGCAAGAATAGATTGTGACTGCCCTACCCCCACCTCAGATTCTTACCAGTAGCCAACAAGAGTGGTGGCACCCTCCTTCATATCCATGATTGACTATTGACATGGCCAGCTCCTGAGACATCACAATTGCAATGGCTATATTATACCCAGATGACAGCATTCTGTGGCCCTTTCCCCTGTGTTCTTACATTCTTTCTCCAGGAGTCTTAGAGAGAATGGCAAAAATATCTTTGTTAGCACTCAACACTCGCTGGTCACTTCTCAGCGTGTTAGGTATCCATGAGTCTCAATATTTACTATTGTTTATTGCAATCAGAAAGTTCTCTGATGGCGGAAGGTAGTTTGCCAGTCTTCTTTCAATTTCTCATTTGTGCATGTGCTTGCACTTGTATATATACCTGTGTTTTATGGTGGCCAGAGTACAACTTTGTGTGTTGCCAGTCAGATACACTTTCTTTTTTTGTTTGAGGCAGGGTCTCTCCCTGAGATGGAGCCTGCCTTGTAGGCCAGGCTGACTGGCCAGGGTGCCCCCACGGTTCTGCCTATCTCCACCTCCCAGAACAGCATGCCCCCGGGCCTGACTTTTTCACGTGCATCCTCAGAGATCAGGTTCAGGTGTTCATGCTTGCCTTGCAGAACGGTCCTTAACAACTGAATTATTACTCAGCTCCACTTTCTCTTTTTGTAAATGTCTGCGTCAGTTCCGTATTCCTGTCCTTCCTGTCACCCTGGTGCCAGCCTCAGGCTGTCTTGTAAATGGTATACCTCAACCCACCACTTGGTGGTGAGCTCTTCCCAGGTGGTTTTCTAAGTCCCCTCCTTTGTGATTTAATGACCTGAGCATTTTTATCACCACTGAAATTAGAAACCAAATTGTTTACTTTCCTCTAAACCTTAGAACTAGAGTCTTTGAAATCACCCCCCTAAACCCCGAGTTCTTCTGGAAAGCCTCAACTTCTGCCGTAGCTCTTTCTTTAGCTAGTTTTTACCTCTGAAAAGATACTCATTCTGGGCCTCCATTTTTCATGCCTAAAAATGTTTGGAGCAGATGAGTGGTCAGCCAGCTAGGACCTGGGCCTGAATACAGTCTGCACCCGTGTTATGAATAAGCTTTGCTTCTGGATGCTTTTGTGCAGCAGCAGGAGAGCTGAGAGTAACAGGAAGCATGGCTCTCATGCTTACACCGTTCACTCTCACCCTTCTGGGAAACAAACAAACCTTCACTAACCTGTATATCTCTCAGCTAGTTATCTAAGGTCTGTGAATTTCCGGAACCCTTCATGACCAAGTCTGGAAACAGTTTCTCTATGTAGGTCCAGCTGGCCTAGAACTTGCTGTGTAGACCAGGCTAGCCTTGAGCTCCACTTGCTTCTGCCTCCCAAGTTCTGGGCTTAAAGGAATGTATTGCCACACCCAGACTAGAAATACTCATTAATAAAAAATTTGTGCCCTAAAATTTTAAGTGGTTATTAAAATCATAAAAAATAGCCTAGAAATTGGTTTGTTCTTAAGATTTAAAAAATAATCAAAAGAGTAGAGAAATGACATCCAGAACATTTTGTGATGTTGGTATGTCTTCTTCCCATAGAGAGTAGCCTTAGTAAATTCAAGGTTGAATGGCTTTAAATAAAGTGTGCTGAGGAATTTCTTTATATGCTTAATTGATTTTGGAACTAATGATAGGATTTTTTTTTTTTTATGACAGTTTGCAAGTTAGTAATTAAAGGCTCTTGAAAGTCACAGGTGCCATGTTTTAAAGGTAAAAACCAGCAGTTACATTCCAATCAATAGCTGTTTAACTGAGGAACTTCATCGCATTACTGTTGAGTAGGTTTTCTCCAATATATAAATTATATATAATTTACATATTACAAATATATGCTCTGTACTTAATGTAAAAACTGAGTAGGCGAAAAGTCAGGTTTTGGCTACAAATAAGTAGAATGTGTGATGCTTGTTTTTCTGTGTGACTTAGTTTATATGATGTCCTCCAGTTCCATTCATGTTGTCACTAATGACAAGTTATTTGTCTTACGGTAAAATGTACTCCATTGTGTATTTATAACACATTTTCCTGCATCCACCCATCAGTATAGACATATATTGACCCTGTATTTTGGCTGTTGTAAAGGAATAGACATGTGAGCAGGTATCTCTTCAGTGTTTTCTGAATCATTAGAGTTCTAATATAATCTAGATATATTAAAGAGTATGCTTTACAATAATTTATCTCAGTCTTTGACCTATTTTCTTAAAAGTATCTTTTGAAGAAAAATCTATTTAAAAAGTCAATGAAGGTTATGAAAGTTTTAACAGTGTCTAGAGAAGTAAAACCAGTCAAAAACTAAGGAATGTAGCTTGGGCTTGGTGCCATATGCTTTTAATCTCAGCACTCAGGAGACAGGGCAGGCAGATAACAACGAGGGCCAGGCCAGCAAGGCTACATAGTGTAACTGCCTTTAAGAAAGGAAAAAGAAGTTGGGCTTGATAGCCAAGTGATCCCAGCACTTGGGAAGCAGAGACAGGTGGATCTTTGAGTTCAAGGCCAGCGTGGTCTACGAAGTGAGTCTAGGACAGCCAAGGCTACACAGAGAAACTCTGTTTTGAAAAAAAAAGGGGGGTGGGGGGAGAAAAACAAGAATAGTTTAAAGACTTATATGAGCTCCCTTTTTCTTTATGTCTTCTGTAGATATTCATGTAGTTTCTTTTATGTAGTGATTCTCCAAATAATTAATGATTGAGTGAAGTGATGAAAGTCCTGACACAGCTTTTCCTAGTTGGCATTTTTAACAGAATAGACTGATTCTGGGTCTTATTCTGTGAATTAAGATAGTCTTATTCAGATGTGACCATTGCGAATTGATTGTTTTTATAGGTGGAATCAGATTTTACCCTTAATTTTTATTTAATTTTTTGTTTGTTTGTTGTTGTTGTTGTTGATGATGATGATGTGTTTGGAGTTTTTTACTATATATATATATTTTTAATATGTGTATGAATCAAACCTAGAGTCTCGCTTTTTCGGGAAAGGCCTGTTTGAAATTTGCCACAGATGCCAGACTATAGCATTGTTAGGCCTGGCCAGTTTGAATGTTACTTTTTCTACAGTCCACAGCCAGCACCAGTGCTGGGATAGTGGGAAAGGAAGCCCAGGGATTGCTTTAATATTTTCAAGTTATGTGTTTATTTAATGTCCGGATGCTTTGCATGTGTGTGTGCAAATGGGAGTGTTTGGTGTGCTTAGTGGTCGATGCCATTGTAGGGTTCTTGCGTAGAATGCCGTTCCGTGAGATGTCGTCCAGCAAGGAACCTTTTTATCACTCAGATTTTTAACATCCTTCTTATCATAAAACATTAGTCTATGGTGGTATAGCATAGTTTCTAAAAAACTTTCGTAAAGTCTGTGAGTTCTTTATTTCTGCTTGAAATTCTTTATTTTAGTAACACAAAGAATCTATATATCTGGATGGATGGATGGATAGATAGATAGATAGATAGATAGATAGATAGATAGATAGATAGAAAAAATTGACAGTATTTTTTTTTTCTTTGTGTAGGTCCTGGGAACACCAACAAGGGAGCAAATTAGAGAAATGAACCCAAATTATACAGAATTTAAATTTCCTCAAATCAAGGCACATCCTTGGACAAAGGTGAGTGAAAATGAATTTTTGAGAAAAATACATCAAGTAATAGCTAAATAAGTCTTGGGGTTTTATTGTACTTAAGCTAAACTATTACAGATACTTATGTCAATTGCAAATGCACAGCAGTTCTCTGGGAAGGTAGCTCAGTGGCTGTAGCTCACTGTTTTGTTGATGGTATACTTCTATCCATAGTGATTGCCTGTAGGCAGTTTCCAGCTTTGACTTTCATTTGCATGTAAGAACAAAGTGCCCAAGATATTAAAATAATGGGACAGGATTTTAAAAACCTAAGGTTCTAAACCTAATTTCTTGATTTAAATAGAGATGCATAGCTCAATATTATTTCAAATAAAATACCTTTATATTTTTCTTTATTCTTTTAAACTATCAAAAATAGACCTTCTGATAGATGTGTGTTTTGTTTATTGTCCTCTTGGTATTTCAGAAGCAGTATTTTTAAAGCAGGTATAATTTTGTTGGGTATATACTTTAAAAATAATTTATAATGTGTATAGAATATTAATTAATCATTGGAAAAACCTAATCAGGAGTTAATCCATCCTGAGTTGTATTATGAGATTAAGTGTACAGAGACAAAAATAGAATATGTTAGTATTTAAGATGGCGTTCATTTATAGCTGCCTCATTTTATAGATTCAGAAACTCTAGCCAAAGCTAGGAATCCAGTAATCCAAACTGTGCGGGCAGCTGTTACAAAACTAACACTGTTCTTACATGCACACGAATGTGTGTCTAATGCTGGATCTTTTCAGTCATAGTCATTCAGGTCGGTGGGTGGAGATACTGGGTTAGAAACAGTCAACTTTTAAATTTGTGTTTCAAACAAGACTTTTTAAATGTTCACATAACTTGCTTCATACATTGGTAAGCTCATTTAGTTGATTGTAAAATGTTTAAGAGGTAAAGTAATTTAAGGTTATAGGTGAAATAGTTCATCCTCCCTGTAATCAGTATGCCTGCCTGTCTTAGAGCTTTATTGCTGTGAAGAGGCATCAATGACCACAGCAGTTCTTATAAAGAAAAACATTTAACTGGGGCTGGCTTACAGTGTAGAGGTTGAGTCCATTGTCATCATGGTGAAAAGCATGGCAACATGCAGTCAGGCATGGTGCTGGAGAGGTAGCTGAGAGTTCTACATCTGGATCTTCAGGCAGCAGGAAGAGAACTGTGAGCCACTGTGCCTGGGCTTGAGCATTTTGAGGCCTCAAAGCTGGTCTCTACAACTATACACTTCCTCCACCAAGGCCACACCTCCTATTAGTGCCACTTCCTGTGGCTAAGCATTCATATACATGAGTCTTTGGGCCCGTTCCTATTCAAACCACCACACTGACCCTCTTTCTCTCCCTGTCCTATTATCCTTCTAATTACATGATTCCAGATACTTCCTTTAACATTCTCATAACCTCTCTGCAGAAAAAATACTTAACATTTATTATTTCTTCCCTATTTAAACAAAGACATACTAATATTTTAGTGCCAGAAATGTAGGTTGAGGCTGTCATTCTACTAAGAGGCCAAGTCCTCTTCATCTTAAAATTCATGATGAACACTGGTCTTTGGTAAAGTAGTCTTGGATCCTTGTATTTAAGGCTTGTTTTAGAGCTAACTAAGATAATACTTGGGATCTTTGATGTGGCTCTAAGCCCAGAGGATCCTAAGTGACCTGTTTGGATTCAGAGGCTTAAGTGGATCGAATCCACCAGAATTATTACAGGTCAGTGTCTATTGTGAGTGATTTATAATATACTGTAATTACAACTAAGGAGAAAATAAAGAGATTTCTGGGTATTAAATACAGAGACATATTCTAAAAGTAGATTGCTCTATAGGGAGAATATCATTTTGTGGGAGTTTTTGTTCTGCCTGGCTGTATTTCCATGTTTTAAGTGATCGTTTTTATAAAGGAAGAAGGCGAGAAGTTCTTCTAAGTCTAAGACATCAGTCTTAGTATGTCTTAACTATTCACCACATTATTTTTCATGCTGACACACAATTGAGCTGACAAATACAATGCTCCAGTTGAGGTTACAGAATCGTGTTTAACAATCAGTACTGCCACCAGCATTGATGTGTGTCATATATTTTATCTCCACTCTAGTTTTGTTCTCTGCAATGGAAATATTACCCAGAATACAATACGGTTAATTATAAAATGTAGCCAAAAGAAAGAACTATGGTGAGTTAGGTTAAGCTTCTCTCTGCCGTCTTGGATTCGTGTTTCTCTTACATCCTGAATACTTTCCAAACGTTAATGAACTCTGAAGGTCATTTACTTAGATCTTTTATTGTAAGCCATGTGTAGAATGATTGTTCAATTCTCTTCCTTTTATATTAAAGCTACCATGAACCCTTTATTTATATATTGTCTTTTGAAAATTCGGCTTTCCCTTCATGCCAGATGTATTTTATAATAAATAAATTTCTGGACACACAATTTTGTACACAGACATTCCATGTCTCCAACAGCGTATATGATCAAAGTATGCTTGCATTGAATTAAAATAATTTTTTTTTCCAAAAATAAAATGTAGAACTTGGGATTCCTAGAGGAAGCCCTCCTTCTGTATTCTCCCAGTGTGGTAGTTTACAGCAGCTTGAGAAATGTAGCCTATACTAGATTACCAGTAGCAGCATTCAAAATTGTACATAATGTTCTCTAAAAACACCTTGTTCTTTGGCTCTGGAAAGACAGAGAAATAAGAATGCTTTGTTTTCTGCTGTCTTCCTTTAGAATCCACTTTGGTCTTCTTTCCTAAAACCACGAGAGTGTAAGCCCTGGCTTCTTGGCCACAGTGTAATTCCCCAGTAGTTACCATAAATTCCCTCACATGGACTTAAAAATACACTGAAATTCAAGTCATGAACTCCCATTTAAGTCTCCATCCTCTTTCTAAAAAGAAACCATTTTATTTAAATGTGCTCTTCTGCACGGTAATTTTTATTCTCAAACATGTAGAGAGATTAAGGAGAAAAGTGTCTTCCTTACAAACAAAGGATATAGGTGTACAGGAGAGAGGGGAAACAGTGTTGTCAGTATGCTACATTACATGGTTTGTGTGATTTAAGAATCCAGTCAAGTTGCCCTTGACCATTACATAATAGCTAGTTGGGGGCTGGAGCAGGTGGTTCAGCCCTTAAGACATTTTTTGCTCTTACAGTGGAGTGGAGTTTCAGTTCCCTCCCAGAACTTCCAGGGAACCTCTCTTGACCTCTACAGACACCAGACACATTTGTGATACACATACATACATGCAGAGAAACCTCACATACACATAAAATTAAATGTATCTTAAAAAATATAGAATAAAGCTGGGTGTGGTAAGCACACACCTGTAATCCCAGCACTCTGGGAGGTAGAGGTAGGTAGATCACTGTGAGTTTGAGGCCAGCCTGGTCTACAACGTGAGTCCAGAACAGCCATGGCTATACAGAGAAACCCTGTCTGCAGAAACAAACAAAAACAGTTATAGACTAGCTAGTGCAACCTAACTTATTGAAAAAGTACTTAATGGTTTAAATGGGAAAGGAAATGAGGCTTATGTGTTGGTGTGTGCTGTATATTTCAAAGAAGAAATACCAGATTGAAAGTTAAAGGGAGTGATACAATAGTAGACTAAAAATTAAATACAGAGGTTTGGTTGGAAAAAAGAGGAAAAAACTTACATCTTGCCTTTAGTCCATGGAGGCATGGAAGACTGTGGGTCACTAGAAAAGACGTGGAGCTTAAATACTGTTGCTGCTTTAATGTCTGTGTTTTCCAAGAGAGTGGTTGTCTGCCTTGTCTTTTCTTCAGGTTCTTTTCAAAATACAGCTGCAATGATTACAAAGGATTATCTTATCTCAGTCATGGATGAATGGAGAACATTCTACTTTCAGGGTGCTTCCACCTTGTCTCTTTGCCTCATTTCCTGCCCCTGGTTTAGGCCATTGTGGTCATATAGACCTATAAAACAACCTCCTACCTCCTTACTTATTTCAGTCCTTCAGTTTCAGAAAGTCCAGTCCATCCTTGTCATGACCTCCGTTAGCCTCTTCTCAGATCCCTCAGAGCCTTTAGGAAGGTTGGCTAGGGAATGCATGGCAGGGTGTTCACATGCCCCGGCTTGCAGTCTTCAGCACAGTTGTTAACTGTTAGTCCATTCTTCTGGGGGCAGCCCCGTCAGGTGCAGACCCTCCAGGTAGCACTGTTCATGATCTTTTTCTACCTGCCCTTTCAATAAACAGACTTAGCTGTCCCCAAGGTTCCCCAGGGGATCTAGTTACTAGAACTCTCTCCTTCCCAGGTTATTCTCCTTCCTCCATCTCTTAAATACATACAGTTAGACGTAGGATTTAAGGTCGGTGTGTAATTAAGGTAGACTAGGGATACCTTCTTTGCTCATTCTGTAGTTGTCGTGGGTGTCTCCCACTCCCATTATTGAGTAGCTGATATCTTTTGTTTTGGTTACTCTCAGATACTCTCTTTTGTCCCTGGTAGCAAGTAATCTTGAGGTCAGATAAGTAATGCCTGCATTTGTATAATGTTACAAAGTGGTGGAAGCCATCCGTTAGTTTTTGGAAAGAAGTAGAACAGAATCCCCAGGGCCCGCATCTTTTATCATGTGTTAGACTACTTAATAAGTTAGCTGTATATGGTGCTGTTGCCTAGCTTACACCTTACCTTAAAGGGACATACAGCCATGCTCAATTTTCTAATGTATTCAAGCTTCCCTAATTGATGCAGGAGAAGCCACATTTATTTCTTCTTGTTAGTGTCTTTCCCTCTCCACATCCCACATACAGTGCTCTTCCTTTTCTTCTTTGCTAAACAAGTATTACTCTATCTCAGAGGTCTTCCTTTTCCCATGAAATTTTCTCATCGTCCATGTAGTCTATGATTATTCATCATGTAACTGCCTTATTACTCATTGTATACATTACAGCAATTTCTAATTTCTGTTTCATAATGATGACGTGGCTATAAATTACTTCAGAATGCTTGTTGAGAGTCAGAAAGAGGGCTTAGCTGGTTAAAGCACTTGGTACCAAAATGGGATGGGCTGAGTTTGATCCCAGGAACTCACCATGTAGGAGGAGAGAGAACCAATGCCATATGCAGTTTGGTCTCTGTGGGCATGTGTACACAACAAACAAACAAATGTAAAGAAATAAAAACTTGTAAAAATGTTTGTTGCCAAGTTTTTGACATGGTAATACTCAGCAGCTAAGTGTATACATAGGTTATGTGGGAGCATAGGTTATTAGGTAAGTTTCTCAGAAAATAATATCCAGCGAGAGCAGATATCTCATATCTGACTTGTCAGACCATGCGTCAGTGTAAGTGAACACTGTTGTTCCATCTTGCTAACAGAGTAAACAAATGTGAAGTTTGAGGCCCCTTTAGCTATTAGAGGAATCATTTAACACTGAGTTAAGTTACACTCTTTGCTTAAAACCAAACCAAATACCCCTCTTGTGTTGTTTCTTTTTAAGACTTTTAATAACCTTACATTTTTCCCGTGACCATTTAATCTGATTTTTCAGAACTTGGCAGATTTGTCCATTTCAACTCTTAGTACATCACTCAAAAACCTTCAGGGAGGCCCATAAAGAAAAAAACAAAACAAAACCTTGCTATGACAGCAGACCCATTCTACCTACTTGTGTGTGTTTGGGAGGCTGTCTTATTCCTTATATTCCCATGTAGTCCAAAAAACATAAAACCATATTGGGATATTAGCTGGTTGCTAAGATTGCCTCTGATCTATTTCATTGCTTGTGGGAAGTGGATATTTTGTTTTTCAGCACTGTCTGCCCTGAATACTGTACTAACCACTTAGCACTTACCTTGTGAGCATGTACACCATCTTTGCAGAAGTTTCTTTTGCATCTGCTTTAGTATCAGCACCATGATCTCTTGTCCTTTTTTCAGACTTGGTCTTCTCAGTGAGTATACTTTCTTATTTTCCGTCTTCTAGGTTGAAAATGTACTTCCTAATACTAGGAGCATGGCTCAGTGATACAGCACATTCCTAGCATATGCAAAGCCCCAGACTTGATACCCAACTCGACACACACACACACCTAGAGTGATTAATTGTTTAAAGGAAACAAAGGATGAGATTGGGGATAGATTAGAGAAGGCTTTTTTTTTTTTAATTTATCATTATTCTTTTAAATACAATGTGTTCTTTATCATCAGTGTTAGGCTGGGCCCCCTAAAGGATACAAAATAAAATATGCAGTCCTTGCCTTTGAAGAACCTAGTTAAAACAAGTATTAAGTAATATAAATTGTGTGTTGTAAATGCTCAGAGCTGTTTACATCCATTGGAGTCACAAGACAGACCTTCGGTGAAGGCAGTAAAAGACATCTCCCTACAGATGACACAGGACAAGGGCTGTTGAAGCAGAATTAAGATTTGCTTGAGTGGCACCCAGGAGGTGGCTCAGCTGGTGAAGACTCCAGCCTGGCAGCCTGAATTTGTTCTGGAACCCACATGGTAGAAAGAAAGAACTGAGTCAAGTGTGTTGTCTCCTGACCTCCACGCATAAACATACAAAAGAATTTGAAAAGGTAAAAGAAAGAGACAAGCAAAGACATGATTTGCTGAGGTATAGACGAAAAGGCTAGGCAGACATCTTAGAATGGGAGAGGTTGATGAAAACGAATATTCATGTACTCTTAGGAAAGCCAGCTTGATTATGTTAGCTGTTTTTCAAAAGCATGGAAAGTTAATCTGGGTAAGTGGTCATTTGATAATGCATGCTCATGTGTAGGTCTGTAATAATGTTTCATCAATGAGGATGTAAGAGGAGAAATTATACTGTGTAGGTAAATGTTACTATCTGTAAATATTTCTTTACATGTCAAACAATTCAGGAAAAGTTAACATTTTACTTAGGGCAGTTGAAATTCATTAAATGTCAGGGCATGCTTTGTTGTGCCTAAGAAAAGGATTTCTTGTGTTTCTTGTTTTCAGCCTTTATCTGACTTTTCGAACCATCAAAAGTTAGAAAAATTCGTGTCTTCATTAAGCCTGAGCTACATTCAGTTTGTGATTTACTCTGTAAGACAGTGGCTTCAGACATAGCAATTTTTTCTGGCTTGTGAACTCTCTGAACGTTGGTTTTCAGTGGGAATCAGTTGTCTTAGTTAGGGTTTTATTGCTGTGAAGAGACACCATGACCACAACGACTCTTACACAGGAACACATCTAATTGGGCTGGCTTACAGTTCACCATCATCGAGGTGGAAGCATGGCTGTGTGCAGGCTGACATGGTGCTGGAGAGGCAGCCGAGAGGTCTACATCTGCACCCACAGGCAGCAAGAAAGCACTGAGCTGCTAGACCTTGCTTGAGCATCTGGGACCTCAAAGCCTGCCCCCACATGACACACGTCCTCCAGCAAAGCCACACCTAGCTCAACAAGGCCACATCTTCTACACCTCAGCATGTGGCACTCCCTTAGGCCTATGGGGGCCACTTTTATTCAGACCACCACAATAGTATATTGGTTTACGCTATATATATATTTTAGTGTATCACTAGATCAATGAATAAGATCATGCAAAAATACCAGTAAATGATATTATTTTAAATAGTGAATTACTTATTAAGTTATCTACTTAGAAAGCCACTTACTTGGTTTCTTTGTTGTTGTTGTTGTTGTTAATTAACATAAGTAACTATTCAACAGAACCATAATATTGTCTCACTGTAATCTCACATTTAGGTTTATTATTACAGATAACTTTAGGTTACTTGAGAGCGATTATTGAAGTTGCTCTTTAGTATTCATGGTTTACCAGCTTTAGAACTGTGGGATTATATTTTGCCAATGACCAAAAAATTGTGTCAGTTTCGTAAGCTCATAATGGAAACTAGTAGGGGGTTAGTAGCTGTTTGAGCAGACACCGAATTTGTTCTCTGTTCTACTAGATTAATTTTCACTGTCTATATTCGTAAAGTGGACATTTTCATGTTGCTTTGGTTTGGTGCTCAATACAACCACATTGATGAGAGTTGACTCTAGAACTGCTTTAACCATAGGTCTTGAAATGTATGTGACTGTTCTTAAATAGCCATTCTGAAGGGCCTCAGGCTCAGGCATAGCATTTAGCTCCAGGTTGGGTTTCATAGCCAAAGTCTTAGAAACTTGTCTCTGTTCCCTGAGTTACCCAAATGCAAATTGATTTTGAATAATTCTTCATTTAAGGATTTGTTTGCATTTGTTCAATATCACAGAGATTTTTGGGGGAAAATTAATTTTATGACAGCCATCCCCCCATGGACTAGTAAATGTGATAAGTGTCTATTTGTTGAATTTAAGAAAATATGTTGCTGCATAGGTGAGGTAGTATTTGAAGAACTCAAAAGTTCATGTCAGTGTTTTAGTTCATTTGATTATTTTTCTTTTTTTTATTTCATTTCTCTTTTATTCCTTTTTTTCCTTTGTTTCATTTTGTTTTGTTTTATTATTTTTCATTTTAGCTTTTAAAGGGGTGTCTGTGGCCTTGCTGCATACTTGGCTGTCCATATTTAGTCTGCATACTAATTGTTAGTTGGCCCAGTTGAATCTTACTTTATGCTGTTAGTTCTTTTGGCATGATTTTCTGTTTATGTCCACCTGATTGTGTTTAATTTTTTTTTTTTATTGTGATGGGCTGGATTTTAATCCCATGCACTAAATATTAGTCTGCAGACTAAAAGTAATCCGCGGATTATTTATTTTTTGCAAAATATTTAATTCCCCCACTGAAAACTATCCTGAAAGAATGTTACATTCTCTTAGCTTAGTCAAGGGAGTTCACAGCTACTGGTGAGTTCTGCCATTTTTTTTTTGTGTGTGTTCTCAATACCTAGACATAATAGACCCTGCTACCTCCTTTGCATATTTGGCTCCGTTTTGCCTAGGTGTTGGTGTGCATTATTCCGCATGTCACCTGTAACTGTGACTGTCCCTTAGTTGTTTTGTTTATTGTATAAATTTCTGTTTAGCTTTTGGTGGGTGAATTGGGCATATTTGCAGTTGAAGCTGTGTTGAATTTGTACTGCTCAAAGTAAAGGATTTTTTTTCAGTGAGTTTTTGCAAAAAGGAATGAATGCTCTATATTTATTCATTTTTCCTAAGTCATGGGTGCAAGGGTATGAGGGGGCAAAGCCCACAGTAGAACAAAGTGAGTTTTTGTACCCGCACTCCTGAGGTGATATGTCAGTTTCCTGAAGAGTCCTAACATAATGAGACTGTCAGTAAATAAACGTCTCCTAGCAGGGAAGTCAATCCAAGAAAGGAGAATAATCCGCGGTGGCCTGGTTTCTTCTTAGCTCACACAAATTAAACATCTGGCTTGAAATTTATAAATTAAATATGCTTAATACTTCTCTCTCATGACCAATATTTTAGCAAAAAAAAATGTTTATACTGTATAATTGAGACAAAATAATTGTGAGATCTTAGCATATTGGGAATGTACATTTTTAAAAGCAGGCCAATATGCCCCTCCCAGCCATGTCTGTGGATAATTAATCCAGGTCATGGAAGACCACTTTACTTTGGGAACTTTACTTCTAGATTTCCTTTTGATTTTAACTTATTTTGGTTTTGTATTTTTTTAATAAACACACTGGCATTGGAACATAATAAACTAAAAAATAAATGTTTCTTTACTGTGCCTCACCATTGCACAAATCAAAAAATATTTTTGCATACACTGTGGTAAAATAATTTTTAAAATTTGGACTTACTACTGTGGAAACAAATGCTTAAAGTTTATAACTGTATAAACATTTTCTATGTCCCTACACCATGGATTTCTTATAACATTGGCTATATTTTTCCTTGCTGGACTATTCTCTTTTGCATTGACTTCCCCTGTTTGGATTATTTCACTGCATTATCACCTTTAGGATTCGTCAGGAACAGGACATTTCACCCCAGGAGTACGGGTATGTACTTTTTTTTTTTTTTTTTTTTTTTTTTTTTTTTTTTTTAACTTTAGGTCAGTTTTATAACACTAGGGAAAATGTTTCTTGGAAAGGCTGCCCAACTGTTCATCCTTGAAATGTGCTAGTGCAAACTGCGGGACTTGGTTTCTGGCTTTGTACTGTCTGGTATAGGTTTTCATTTTCTAGAGTTAACTTGTCAGCTGGTGCAGTGGTGCAGCACTCAGGGAGGCAGAGGCAGGCGGATCTCTGTGAGTTTGAGGCCAGCCTGGTCTACAAAGGGAGTCTAGGACAGCCAAGGCTACACAGAGAAACCCTGTCTATAGTTAGCTTGTCAATATCCACTGGTGTCAAGATGGACATTTATGAATTGGGGGAACTTTAATTATTCTCATGCAACCAAAAGTTCTGTATATTAATTCAGTGGTTAAGGAATGATGTAGAAGCAGAAACTTGGAAAAACCATATTTGAGTATATATTTGTTTCCTTTTCTTTATAAGAGCTAGCAGTGTCTAATCGGGGCTATTATTTTAGAAGTTGCTTTCTACCACACCCTATATTATGGTCAGAGCAGGTTTTGATTCACATAATTTTATACTTAACCTTTATCCACAGAGCACTGAACTAAAGCTTATCTCATGAAGAATCTCTTAAAGATTTAAAGTAAATGAATATGTTTTTAAGAAGCAGATTAAATCTATACTAATAAAGACTTTTGGCATAGATTATTTTTTTAAGTCTTTGGTACCTCAAGTTAGAATTCCTTCATAAAACAAGCTAATATATATGCCATAGTACCCAAAAAGATACGTGGCATAAATTTTTTAAATACTTTGAAATAAGACCAAAACTCCAATCTATTAAGACTTTTATCGGAAAAACCTTCATTAATATAGCATGGTTTAGGTTGCTTGTTTTGTGTTTTTGATCTTTTGTTTGTTTGTTTTTGTTTTCTTAGAGCCTCACTATATGCCTTATTACCTCATGCTTACTTCGTAGTCCAGGCTGACCTCACACAGACATCTGCCTGTCTCTGCCTCCAGAGTGCTGGGATTAAAGGCATGCAACACCATGCACAGTCAGCCATGAACTTTAAGATTTAAAATAACTTCCTGTTTGTGTCTCCTGTGCTTGAATTTTAGCAAGGGTTATTTTTACATTCAAGTGCTGTCTTAATTCTACTCACCTAATACCATGATTGGTACCAAGACGTTTTGTATTAGTTAATAAGTAAATCCATGTATTGTCAGAAAGATACAAACTGCCAATAATTTTAATATTTTTCTTGTTATTTTCTATCATGGTCTCACTTTGTAGCTCAGGTTGTCCTGGAAGTTGATGACCAGGCTGGCCTTGAACTCGTAATTACCTGCCTCTGCCTCCCAAGTGCTGAGATTAAAGAGGTGTGTGTCAGTACCCCTCGCTAACTTTGGTGGTTTTTATGACAGTACTACTGTTTTTCTTTTCTGCATTCTGGATTTGATTGGTACTTGGAAACAAGGGAGAAGGTTGGAACCCAAAATTGTGGAAAAATGAAACATTTTTAACTATGTAGCAGCTTTAAGATTTTTTTTTGGCTAAGACAGAATTGTAGTACTCAAAAGCAAAAAGACAAGGCAGTTTGACCTTGCAAAGGGTTTTCTGAAACGGCCAATAAATTGACCACGCCTTAAAATAAATTCTTAGGATCCCATTTGAGGCAGTTTCTCAATTTCTGTGAAAAAATCTGTTTCCGTAATAAGTAATATTTTTTTAAAAGGGAAAGAAGACACCCCCTCCAGTCACCAGTTATTTTTAGAACGTGCTCTTGAGTCTCTTGAATATTAATGAGTCCTATAGAGATAACAAGTTCTCCTTCCGTCAGCCCAGGTGGTCTGAGCCACCCTTACTAGGAAACCTAGTCTCCCTGAGCCCTTCATCGCTCCCCCGTGTATTCTTTCTGTCAAGGAATATGTTTTATTTTTCTTTCATTTCAAAGGTTCTGTGTCCCATTTGCTTGTGTTCATGTTTTCTTCTATTTTTAATCTTTAATGAGCTGTAATTTAGGATAAAGTCTAAGCTCGTCATTATACATGCTCATTCATTTTAAGACACAGTGAGTATAAAACTATCTCTCATTTTAAGCAAATTAGATTTATTAGTATTGCTTCAATATAGACTTCAGTTGACCTTTCTGAAATTAATGGCTCTTACTGAAAAAAATAAGTTCTTCTTGCCCAATTTAAAACGCTAAACTATTCAATGAAAGAAATTCAACTGTGAATGGTCTGTCTAATTATTTAAGAGACCAATGCCAGACATTTCAGAAGTCTGGGTACTCCAGAATCTTTGAATAATGCAAGGCTCTAGTATCAAGAAGATAATACCGAACCATTAACATTTTTACAATTAAACAACTTTTTCTCTTTTTGAAAAATACTGACAGTGCCATCCATTGTCAACAATTGCTCTGCCAAAAAGAATGCCAGAGGCAATCTCGTTTTGTTTACTGCCACAGCAGTCAAAACTTTAATTTAAAAAATATTCTTCTAGTTGTGCTGCCTCCAGATCTCAGCCTTTACATGTCTGTAGTAGTTTATGGACATGTTTAATTATGCTACTTTATGCTCAAGAGGTAGATTTTTCTCTGAGCTTTTCCTACATAGCTTTTGATTAGCAACCAGTTCACTCCACTATGGTCTATTACGTATAGTTAACTCTTCATTGTCTCTAGATTGTGTAGCCTTGTTTTTATGTGCTGGGAAGGAACTCAAGTGCTCAAAGGCTTGTTTGACTAGGTTCTTATAATAGAACTTAATTGTTCTTTCTACTTCCTTGTCCTTTCAGGTCTTCCGACCCCGAACTCCACCAGAGGCAATTGCACTGTGTAGCCGTCTTCTGGAATATACACCTACCGCCCGATTAACACCACTGGAAGCTTGTGCACATTCGTTTTTTGATGAGTTACGGGACCCAAATGTCAAACTACCCAATGGGCGAGACACACCTGCACTCTTCAACTTCACCACTCAAGGTGACTCCAGACCCTTTCTTCTCTCTCTGAATGGGCTGTCCTCCATAAGAGTATTTTGTCCCCAGTGGGAGGCTGTTTGAGGGTTGGGAGGTGTGGCCTTGCTGGTGAAGTATGTCCCTGGGGGTGGACTTTGAGATTCCATTTCCAGTGTGCCCTCTGCTTCCTGTTTGTGGTTTGAGATATGAGGTCTCTGCTGCTGCTCCAAATGCCTGCCACCTCCCCTCCACTATCATGGACTCTTGGTTATTAACCTTTTGGAACCACAAGCCCAAAACAAACACTTTTTTTCTACAAGTTGCTGTGGTCATGATATGTTATTGCAGCAACATAAAAGTAAATATGACACTGGATAAATGGATGTGAAGTGACACTCTGTTGGTGATAATCTGCAGACAAAAGTGGTCATGTTAAGTACTCATGGAAGTAAGAAATGCCTATAATTACACACAGTCATTGTGTGGTTTTGAATAGAGTAGTGGCAGATAAAAGTTTGCAAACAGTCACAGTTTCTTACTTTTTTTTTTTTTTACCAAATTATTATTTTCATGTGCCAAAATTGGGCACATGAAAATATATAGAGATTTCAGTGAGTTAGATTATTACCAATAAGACTAAGCAATGGTGCAACCCTTAGGTTTGAATCTGAAAGGTAGACTACTAGTATTTCTTGCTTGCCAGCATTTACATCAGGTTTTTAAAACCCAGAGATGTATTTTATCTGTTATCTTAATTTTATTACTGTAAAGAGACACCATGACCACAGAACTCATATAAAAGAACACACTCAGTTGGGGCTTGCTTATAGTCTCAGAAGTTGAGTCCATTAACATGGTGGAAGGGAGCATGGTAACATGTGGCCAAACCTGGTGCTGGAGAAGTAGCTGAGGGTTCTACACTCTGACCTGCAGTCAGCAGGAAGAGAGAGACACTGGGCCTGCCTTGGGCTTCTGAATCCTCAAAATGACATACTTCCTCCAACAAGGCCACACACCTCCTAATCCTCCTCAAATAATGCCACTCCTGATGACTAAGCATTCAAGGGCCCATTCTTAGTCAGACCACACCTGTATTTCTATAAACTCAGTTATCTTACTTAAAACAAACAAAAAAGCCGGGAGAACTGAACTCCTAAGAACTCCAGGAACTTTGCATGAGGAATAGACAGAGGAATTCCCATCCCTTCTGGACCTGACCCCATTGCTGCTGCTGAGTAAACACTAAAAGGAAACCGAGTTCACTCATTCATTGGTGGTTTCTGATAAATCTGATAAATAGCCATCATCTCCCACCATTTTAGTGTTCACTTCCTATCCTCCCTGACTAAGACTCCAAGTCATTTCTCCTTTTTTTGTTTTTCCCCTCACCTCCTCTAATCATCTCTCCTCCCCAACCCCTACTGCCAGCTAAACACAAACTCTGTAATTCCCTCTCAGGAAAAGAAGAGGGGGAGTGGTAAGAGTTAGTCAGAATAGGAAATATGTGAAGGAGTCGGGGAGCCTACTGTGACTAAGAAAGAGGGTTCTTTGAATGTTGAGGATGCCTTTTAAAACCACCAACACTATTACAACCTCCATTTTCCAGGCTCTGTAATTCAAACTTTTTTGAATATTTGACCCTCCAACTCATTACTGTTCTGCTTAACTTAGAATAATGAGGATGGCAAACATTTCAGAGTTTTGGATCAGCTTTAAACAGCAACAGGACATCAGAGTACTCTCTTAAACATGATTTAAAACCTACCAGCACTGATGGTAGTCGCATAGCGCTGACAGTTGACTGCTCACTCAGATAGTACATGTTTATCTCATGCATCCCTCCACATTCAATTTACAGTAATCTAAATACACAGGGGACATGCTCAGTGTTAAATGGAGAAAATGTTTCACTCTCCATCACGAAGGGTGCCCCGTCTAAAGAGTGTGCCATATTACAAGAATAAACATCTGTCCTTTCTCCAGACCCCAAAGTTGGAAATGATAGCAGGACACTAGAGCAACTGTACATACAAGCTGAATAAAATTACTGATGGATTATCAAGAGTCCAGTTAGCCCCCAAACAAGCTGTTTTTCTATGTGTCAGTCCCCATGATGGGAATGATCAGAAGAAAGCTGTATAGCTTCAGGTGTCACTAATAGGAGCAACTGCAGTGTGACAAAAGGCTAGGCTAGAATGCTTACCTCTTTCTTAGTTCTCTTGACAAAGAAAAATGTATCTTTATTCCTTATTGCTTTGGTTTTCACCAATAGCGCTGTATGTAAACTAAAGAAATTGCTGGAAACAGAAGAAACACAGAGAAAACTGGAGGTACAGCCCTTAAATGCTAGTCTTCATAATAGTCACTTTGTAACATTCTGTATTGTGGTTCTCCTCAAAATTTCTAAAACATGGATAGTCCTTGAGCATAAAACATGTCCCGATTAAGATTTCTAATGCATTTGTTAACTTTGATATATTTCAATTATATATCGTATGACTATATTTAGGAATTTTGCTTTTAAAAATTTTTTATTACATGCATATGGGTATATGCCTGCATGTTTGTCTGTGAATAGCATGTATGTCTGGTGCCTGTAGAGGTCAGAAGAGGGTGTGAGAGCCCCTGGAGCTGGAGTTACAGTGATTGTGAGCGGTTGTGTGGATGCTTGAAACCTGGATCCTCTAGAAGAGCAGTCAGTGCTCTTTTTCTTAATCACAGAGCCATCTCTTCAGCTTCACAACTTTGCTGTCTTATATATCAAACTCCAGAAAACAATCATTTGAATTTTTTTTATTTTTTTATTTTTTTTTTTACTTTTTATATCTGTGCTTTTAATCAATAGAACTATTTTTGCTTGGGTTTTTTTTGTTTGTTTTTTCATGAATGGTTGTTTGGTTTGGTTTGGTTTGGTTTTTCTTTTTGGGGGGAGGGTTATATCACCTGAATATTTTATATAAATCACCTATAAAATTGATGAGGATAGCAAGCGAGGCGGGATCAAGTAAGTACGCCTTTAATCCCAGCACTCGGGGAAGCAGAGGCAAGAGCATCTTGTGAGTTCAAGGCCAACCAAGGCTACACAGAGGAACCCTATCTCAAAAACCAGAAACAAAACAGAACAAGATTATGAGGCTAATTAAAAAGCCTTGTGATGCCCAATCTCAAGTTGTGTTTTCTTTTGTACTATAAGCATGTGTTTATGGTCTGTATGGAGCACTTTTAAAGAGACCTCTAAATGTCTTGTGGCCTCCAGCAGCTGTAACACTGTCTTTATTAAGAGCTGTCCTCAGCTTTAGCCTCTTTTTAAGCCATTTGTGACAACCCAGCACTGATTGAGATTTTTGGAATTTTGAGATTTTGGAAAAGCCAACTTTTCCAAAGACAAATATTTTTATAATTCAACATAAACCAAGAAAACCCCTGGTCAGGTATGTGACAAATGTACATATAAGTACTGCCTAATCCTTATGACATTTGTCACTTCACGTTTCTAGACACATATTCTTCATTGTATTTGTGTATATGTGTCTGTGTGAAGTAAAATAACACTTAAACTTTTTATTTAATTAGACTTTAAGTTCCATTGTTCTGTGTGCTGTTTTTAAGTAATTCATTTGATTACATGCTAGTGAGAATCTTCTGTTATTACTACTAAAATAAAACTTTTAAAGTTACCAATTCAACAAACCCCTGAGGTTTTCTTAAAAAACTGAGCTGAGATTCAAGTAGGGTTATTTTTAGAAAGCAAACGGCATAATATTAGTTGTGTATCCTTTGTGCTATGCAGCTTTGTCAACTTTGTCAACATTTTCTTTGCTTCTGAAGAAAATCGTATCCCCATTAGGTGTTAGTCTCTCAGCTGCTGGCAGAAGCCAGCTTGCTTTTTGTCTCCATGGATTTTTTTCATTTGGGATAGTTTGTATAAATGGAACCTTGTAATGTATGATTATTAGTATGTGATTTCTTTCACCTAACCAATTTTTATGCGTAGAGCATGTTTCAAAAGTCCATTCCTTCTTGTGAATGAACAGTGCTTCATTGTGAGGCTGTGTGCTGTGTTTTACTTAGGCATTCATCTGTGATGGACTTTTGGGTATATTGTGACAGTTTATATGCAGAGGCTTGTTTGAGTGATTGGGACACTGCTCGGTCACATGATGATTCTGTTTAGAGAAACTGGTGCACTGTCTCCATAGCTGAGCTTTTTACATCCCCACCAGCAGGGTACAGGAGTACTCTCCGCACCGTGTCAGCACGTGCCTTTTGTTTTCAGTGGTCTTTCTAACAGATGTGATATTCTCTCCTAATTTGTTTATCACACTGATAAATGAGTCAAAATTCAACAAAAGCTATTTCCTGTTTGCTACATCCTTCATAGTCTTGGGGACTTGGACCTGAGGAGGGGGTTGAGGGAATGAAGAAAAGACAGACAGATGGACACATGGATGGAATCTAGGATCAGGTGGTCTGGGCTCTTGGCTGGAGCAGCATCAGCACCCTGGAAGCTTAGAATGCTTATATTATGTAGAAGTGAGCAAAGAAAAGCAAGGTTATTACATACCCCTGAACAGGGAGGTGGGTAATTACATACAGAGGACAGAAAGGTGGGGTTTATGGAAACAAGTTTAGCTCACTTGGTAAAACAGCCTCTATAGAAGAGCAGTCTTCAGGTCCAAACATCCAGGGAGAGAGCACTGGTGGGCACTTTCCCCACATACTGTCAGCATCCACACATGGACCAGGAAGGCATTGCCGTTTCCTGTGATCCTCATCCTGAGGTGCAGTGGGAAAGTTTTCCATTCTGAGGTTCTGGGGTCCTTGAATGGCCAGCAGATGTCAATAACACATTCATATAGGACTTCATACACTCAGGGCTTCCTCCAGCCCTTCAAACATGCTTTATACTTTAGAATAGAAATGCTGAAGCATTTTTATGAGTGGGAATCAACTCCCCTTAGCAGTTTCCAGACTTGGGCTGCAAATATAATGCAGCTGTTAGGATGAGGACCCAAGTTTGATCGCCAGAGCCCCCCCCCCCCCCCCCCCCCCCCGCCAAGATGTACCTATTAAGTAAACTCTGTAAATATATTCCGAGAATAATTTTTTATCAGGCTAAATATATTTTAAAAAATGAAGACCAGTAGTGCAGACTTGTAATCCCAAAGGTGACCTGGCACTCATGATTTTCTGTGCATGCACTCACGCATCAACCCACATAAACGCCCACAAATGTGTACACAAGACACAAATCCCACAGTGCGTTACGGTGCTTAACTTTGGTGCATTCTTATAAAATAAAGACTCGATTACAAAGACTCCTGTAGTTCAAGCTTTAACCATACATATGTCTAATAGTCACACTTCTTAAGATTTGTTTTATGTATATGAATGTTCTGTTTTCATTCATAGCAGAAGAGGGAATCAGATTCTATTACAGGTGGTTGTGAGCCACCATGTGGTTGCTGTGAATTGAACTTAGGACCTCTGGAAGAGCAGCCAGTGCTCTTAACCAGTGAGCCATGTCTCCAGCCCAATATTCACATTTTTTAAAAAGAATGATTATTACTAGCTGGTTAGTGGTGGTAGCTGCAGCTCAGGCCCTTAATCCCAGCATGCGGGATGCAGAGGCAGGGGGATCTCTGTGAGTTCAAGGCCAGCCTTGTCTACAGAGTGAATTCCATGGACAGCCGGGGCTGTTACACAGAGAAACCCTGTCTTGAAAAACAAACAAATAAAAATGAGTATTCTCTTTTGATACTGGCAGCTGCTTTATTTACCTGTGCATCAAATATAAGCATGATTCTACATGGTCTGAGTGTGAATATGTTTTTCAGCATTTGAAGAATGTATGTCCGAGTTTTCTTTTCATTTACTATGATAAAATACTCCAACAAAGGCAACCTTAAGGGAGAAAGGGCTTATTTTGCTTACAACTCCAGGTAGGACCTCCTTGCAGGGAGGCCAGGATGTCAGGAACTTGAAGCAGCTAGTCATATCCACTGTCGGCAGCAAAGAGAATGTGTGCATGCATACCAGCTGCTTAGTTTGGTTCGGCTCTGGTACAGTCCAAGACAAGGACAGGGGGGTGGGGCACAGTTTTGGACTAGGTCCTCTCAAATCTGTTTGCATAACTAAATTTCTCACAGTTATAGCCACAGTTCTACCTCGGCTAGAATGTCTCTCACTAAGGATCTCGTCCCACGTGATTCGAATTTATATGAGGCTGACAGTTAAAACTAACCATTCCATGTGTGTGCTGGACATAGTATGGACAGGTGAATCGTCAGAGGCAGATTGTTTGGTGATTCTGTGACAGAGAAAATTCTGCGTGAGCCTTTGGATCTAGTCAAGTGGACTTTGATATTATGGGATATATGTTTTCGTTTTTCACCAGACTAAATATATTAAGATGCATTTGTGAGTGACTGTGTATGTGTTATGTGTTTTAAAATCCTTGTCAGACATTTGAAAGTAAACTGTTAACAATTTAAGAATGCTTGTTCCTAGTACTTGTAAATCACTGTTGCTCTTGAACAATGTTTCTGCATAACGACATGGAATTATGGATGCCGATCTGTTTGATAGTCTGTATTCTACTTTTGGAGCAGTGTTTCCAGATGGTGATCTTGTTTTGTAAAGGGAAGAGATATATCTTGGATAAACACCCCCCCCCATATATATATGTACGTACATATATCTTTTACATATATATATTAAATAGTTTATATAATATATATATATGACTTGTATAAATATAACTTTAAAATGCAGACTTGAGAGTAGTTAGTAATTAATGGCTGATCAGAATAGAACAGTGTATTCAAGAGGTTAAAGAATAAGGTACAGTCATCCACTTGATTGTATAGTAGAGAATATCCAGATAGCTACTGTTAGGTAGAGGAACTGTGAATGCATAGCAAGGTTCTGCTGGTAGCAATATGAACGACTTCATCCTCCAACCAAATTTTCAGTGATACCTCGCACTAACCCCTCCCCCCCAACTAAATAAAGAGAAGGCCTGAGCTCTCTGTAGTAAGTGATGCCCATTGAGCGTGTGAATTAGTTACTTTAAGTAAATACGGCTGTGTTGAGTTCAGCTGACGTGTGTTGGACATTTCTAAGTTGCCTCCGATTGCTGTGGCTGTTAACAGTTACTACAGCTTACGGCAAAGCTAACTTCAGTTTGAGGCTGGTTTCTGTACTGTGAATATTAGTACACAAATGACCCTTAATGTTACTTTGATTATTCCCAAGACATAGGTGCACAGTCAGCTGCGAGCTATGGGGGAGAGGCGTTCTGTCTCGGTTTGGGCTAGCTGAGTGTGCACACACACACTAACTAGACAGGTGATCTGAGGACAGAAAACAAATGAAGGGGCTGTGAGGAAAGCAGCCAGAGATACTCCAAGCCAGTGTGTGTTGAGGTTCGCCTTCACGGTGGCTCTGTCAGCACACTTCCTACTAAATTCCTTAGTCCCCTTTTCTCTTTCCGGTGTCTGATTTGCAAGGGCTATCTTCCTGATAGACTTGACTGCCTTGTTCTTCGATTGCCCAGTTCTGTTTTCTATTGATCCATCAAAGACAGCTGCCTTTATCTCTCTACTCTGATACCTAACATACCATTTCAGGTCTGCTATTACTAGGTGGATGGTTGGATTTTTTTTTTTTTTTTTTTTTTAGCTTTTTGTTTTTGGAGAATTGGGGGGGGGGGTGGCAAGTTTAAATTTCTTGTAGTTTTATGGAGAATAACTACACATACAGCGTTTGCAGCGATGGCTGTTACCAGGTTCCTCTGCTAGTCCAGTTAGGATATTGTTAAACTGCTTGGCTTGGAGCGAGCCAGTGTAGCGCCTTCCTGCTGCTCGGTGAGAGCTGCACACCCTCCTACACCCTAATTAGGGAACAGCTTCCCAAAGCTTGACAAGCTGCTAGATGTTCTCACTGGCCAGACAAACAATTGAGTCTTTTCCTGTCTTTTAAGCTTTTTTTCTTCCATTAATTTTTCATGAATCTTGATATTAGTTTATTACTTTCCTGAGTTCAAATGTGGTCTTATTAGAATTTTAATTTTGTACAAAATTAATATTTAGTTGCCAGTCTGTAAATAAATCACTATTGGCAAAGGTTTTGACCCTCAAATATTTTAAAACTGCTCATCAAAACACTGATTTCTAGCAGCTGGAGAAGGAGATTAGTAGAGGATTAAAAGAAATCTCAAACTACTTACTGGGTTTGGGGTTTTATTTCTTAACTTTTCTGTTAATGCCAAATATTTAAATTGTGAAGATGATGCTGTATTTCAGAGGACATATTTATTATTTCAAGTTATGACACTTAGGAGGATGACAAGGAAGTTCCCAAATTTCATGACAGATATCAGGCATGACAGGATTCTCTCCAGCAAACTGAAAGGACACACCTGTTGAAGCCAGGCACTATGCAACCTCACCACCACTGCTTACCATGTTGGTATCATTAGCTTCAGTTCATCTTAAACACAATATAAGACATAATAGAAATTGATTTTTCAAAAAAAGATAGTTTCTATAACCTTGGCAAAAAAATAGCATATTTAGGTTTAAAAATTTTCAAACTTTTTAGCAATAATCTTTTAAATTTGAGGAATGTAAAATATGGTGAAAATATTTTTATTTTCAATACTCCTATTTGACTACCTTTGGCTGCTCTCTGTTCATGTAACCCTTTCTATTTGCTGTCACTCTGAAGTTCTGCTCCCAAACAGAACTTCTAGTCAGGTGCTGCAGAATGCCCGGGCGGGCGGGGCGGGGGAGGAGTTGGCGTGTGTGTGTGTGTGTGTGTGTGTGTGTGTGTGTGTGTGTGTGTGTGCGCGCGCGCGCGCGCGCGCGCGCTTACTCTCAGAATACTTGGGGATTGTGGAAGCGTGTGCATATGCTTTCTCTCAGACTTTTCACTGCTACCTTTGCCCAGGACAAATTTAGTTCTTAAGTGTTCGTTAGTTTCGTGTCACATGACATTACTTTCTCTCTAACTTGATTACAGCTCCCTGTTGCAGCTTACAAACTGGTCTTTACTATCATGTCTTACAAAGGAGTTTCACGTAGAGGGTGGAGAGTGGACCCTAATTTTTGCTTCTGTTCCTCTAGAACTGTCAAGTAATCCACCTCTGGCCACCATCCTCATTCCTCCTCATGCTCGGATTCAAGCAGCCGCGTCAACCCCTACAAACGCCACAGCAGCCTCGGGTGAGTCCAGCACATCTACTCATTTTGCTTTTCTAGCATGCTGAGTTTTAAAAAGGACACAGCGGCCTCCATTTCCTGTGCTGTGAACATTTACTTCCCTTTAAGTATCAAAAACAAATTGTAGCCAAATGAGTAAAACAGAGTAAAATTCTGCTTTCCATCTAAAACATACAAAATAAAAGCAACCTATAAATATTGTAATCACACACATACACATTTTATACATAACATGGGTGCTGTTTTCTCAGCACAAGGTGTTTATAGGAGGAAACAGTTTTTATAAATGGAACACTGGAGAATACCTCACTTTAGTTCTAACATCTAAATGTAAGTTGTATTAATACCCTGAAGAGGCAGATTTTAAGAAGTCTGAACATAAGCTGATACAATCTTACGGCTAAAACTGCAATGAAGATTCGTTTAATTTTGTGTCAGAGTGTGATTAGGCTGGCCCCCTCTTCACTCCTCCCACACTGCCTCAGAAAAATAAAACAAGAACATCTGTAAAGATCCCCAGGTTACGGCTAGACCGTAAAATGAGTTTCTGGTTCCTGAGCCAACTGGCCTTAGAACTTGGGAAACAGAAATAGGTGGTACTCCTCAAAAAATCCTCAACACCCACAGGCCAGCAAGTGGCAGGAGCTACGTTTTGCCACATTACCGGTTGCACTGAACTGAATGTTTTTGGCGTAAGGACATTTATGGTAAAGGAGATTAAATGTTTTTGATTGTTTTCTTGGATGATAAAAGTCTTTCATCAGCAGTTAGGTTTCAGCACTCAGCGTAAAGGTCAAAAACTTCATCTTCTCTTTTCTGAAAGAGTCCTGTTTCTATCCAATTGAAATCTTTTTAAATATTGACTAATAAAGATTGAACATTTCATTCCACTCTGTCCTACCTTCCAGAAAGAGACTGTTTTTCTAAGTCCTTCAACTCATGAAACCTGGAGAAAGTTATTTGAACCTCATTAGTTTTATCGATGTGTTGGTCACTCAATTAGCAAAATGAGTAACAGTGCTCTCCTAGAATAATGTTGTAGAAATCATTTTATGCCAAAATGTGGTTTAAGTTTTTTTTTAATGTAAAAATACAATTTTAGCAGATCGTGCAGTGCACTTTGTAATCTCAGCACTCCTGAGGCAGAGGCAGGCAGATCTCTGAGATTTGAGGCCAACGTGATCTACATTGCAAGTTTCGGGCCAGCCAGAGCTGAATAGTGTGACTCTTATCAAACAGACAAACAAGAAACACAGTTTTGTTTGTTTGGTTTTTTTTTGTTTGTTTGTTTGTTTGTTTGTTTTTTTTAATGCTGTTGTCTGTTTGTTTAGAACAGAGACAGAATGGTTAAATGAACTAATAAAGTTATCACCTCACCCACCACGTATATCAGATTGGTCATTGATGGTGTGACCAGAGTGCTGTGACTGACATGTTTACTCACTGAGCTAGTGTCCAGGAGGTTGGTTAGACTGCTTTAGACCAGGCGTGTCTAATCTGTACCCTGGAGGCTGCAGGCAGTCTCAGGGTAGCCATGATATGGCTCAGCACATTTAGAAGTGACAACTTTTATGTCAAAAGTTGGGCCTCCCTGCTGTAATATGTATATTAAAATGAGAGTTGTGGGCTAGAAAGATGGCTCAGCAGGTAAAAGTACCTGTCAGCAAGCCCAGTGAGCTCACTTCAATCCTAGGAACTCACATGGTAGAAGGAAGAACCTGCCCTTGTGGGCTGTCCTCTGACCTCCACATGAACACTGCCATAGACGTGAACACATACAAATGCCAATAAATAGAAAATAGGAAGTTTTAAATAAGTTTTTAAAGATGTATTTATTTTCTGTGTTTTGCTTGGATGTATATCTGTGTGCTCAGAGGCCAGAAGAAGGTGTTGGATCCCCTAAAACTGGAGTTATGGATGGTTGTGAGCCACCATGTGGGTACTGGGAATGGAATACACATCCTATGCAAGAATAAGTGCCCTTGACTGCTCAGCCATCTCTCTCACTCCTGACTTTCTTAATGTGAGATACTGAAATAATTAAGTATATTCATAGCTCAGGTTCTGGAATATACTGTACTCTTGGAAAGGAGCCTGTTGTAACCTGGTCGTATCACTTTGAAACAGGTTATAACAATTTATAAAATATGTTGCAGTATACATGTTTTTAAAAATACCTGTAAAAAACCATATGTCAACAGAAAAGCTGACATTGGACTTGGACCCTGAGAGTTTATGCCCAAGTTGAGGTAAATCAGGACATGAGGAATTTAATTGACCTGAGGAATGGTAACTGAAGTCTGAATCAAAGTGGAGAAATGCGTTCTTGGTTACCAGAGAGAATCTCATCTATTGCTCTGAGCTGCCTAGTGGTGAAATCAACATTATCAGTGGTTAAGACTTCCCATTGTTGGTTAGACAAGAAGTTCATTAGCCTAGAAGGAGTGTTCCTGGCTCTGCTGTTTCTCCTTATAGTTCTTAGACTTGGTACGGGCAGAAATGACAGTCAGTGAAGATTTCATCACTTTCAAACAGTAAGTGTGTTTCACATGGACACTTTCTTTAAGCACTTCTCATGTAAACCAATGGTATGACACCACAAATAATAGAATTCTCCAGGGGCCCAGATGAGGGTCAGATAAGTATGTTTTCAATACTGATGTCCACCAACAGATGATATATATGATCTTAACAGTTGCCTCCATTTAGTTATATGTGTGTTTGGCAGTGGGAGCGACATTTTTTAATAAACTTTAAAAATGCGTGTACTCTGTTTTTTCTTGTTTTGGTCTCCTTATCTATAAAACAGCAAGGATAAGGATGGGCCCAGGCATATTTTAAGAAGTGCTGGACATGGTGGCAATTGGTAATTTGAGCTGTTGGGAGGGTGAGGCAAGAGGATCGATAGGCGTTCAAGGTCAGAATGGGCTACATAAGTGAGTACCATGCCACCAGTACTGAAAAGCAAGACCTTATCTCAGAACAAAGCAATCTGACATCCACATATATGGAAGACAAAGTCTGGGCCTCTTGGAGACCCCCATCTCCACATAGATATAGTGAAAAAAATGTCTTTCGGCATAGACACAGCTTTCCTCATAAACCATTTCTGAGTCTGCTTCATGCCTCAGAATAAACGTGTAAGCTGCAAAGCTTTAGACAGGACTATCTGAATCTAAAAAATATTTTAAATATTAAATTTTCAAAGTCAGAATTTCTAATCATCCAACCTAAATGACACCATTACATAATAAACCCCCAATACTTGTCTTCAGCAGCCCAGGGCTGAGCTAAGTTTAAGCACAAAAATGAATTCAGAACTAAGGCATGATCCTGAAATTACAGCCTGACTCTGACACATCTGACGCATGCTCTGCATAGCATGTGTTTGTCCAGAGCAGACTTGTGGGGATACAGAGACTCCTGGTGATTGCCTCCAAAGCGGCCATGTTTATAGCCAGGTAGAGCAAAGACTGGGGTTTTCTGCCTTTCCTTTTGACCTATGAGCAAAGCTTAGTCTTAAACAAATGGGACAGAAGCAGAAAAGCAAGACAAATTGACTGTGATTATATTGATTGTTATGAAATAAGCTTTGGACTGATGTCCAAAATATTAAGTGGCTTCTAGATACTTAGATCATGATGAATTCTTTCTGTTGCTGCTTCTGGACAAGCAGAGAAAATAAATCTACATATCTGGATAGAGTCTAAAATCCTACTGTTGTTATTCTGGGAATATGTAGTTAGCTCTTGCTATGTGGCCTCTACAGAAACTTTGACTAATAAATTTTGTAGTCACAGCGTCTCACCTTTCTTGAAAATGGTTGAGATAGTGTGTCTGTGACACTAAATGGCACTAACATTGTGGTAACTTTTTCCGTTGTGTTCACTGTACTGATAGCCACTGCCGGCACAGTGGTTAAAACTCAATGGAGAGCAGTACACAACCATCAGAGTTCAGACTCTAAAACCGCTAATCCCAGTTGAGGGCTTTAACTCCCAATACATCTAGTAGAAGAAGAAAAAGCCACTGTGTATAGACACCGGGACCACATATGTAACACCAAGACCGTAGCAGATTTTGATTAGGGATACTGAACAGGACAAGCAGTGTTCTGGACGGCAAGCAGCAGGCAGCTGTCTGCATACATTGTGGAATCTATTTTATGTGGTCATTTTAGAAAGCTATGGAGAGTGGGTAAATATTGGGGGGAATTTTTAAATCTTTAAAATCATGTTGGTTCCAAGGCTAACATGTGAGGAAGATTATGTATGTATGTATATATGTATGTATGTAGTAAAATGCTTTGTTAAACTAGCGACTGTTTGTGTTGAACTTTTCCCTCCCCCCCCCAAAAAAAAACAATTTTAGTATTATTTTTCTCTTTAAATACATATCTTAGAACACTATAGTTGAACATGGCCTAGAATGACATAAGAATCTCTTGAAGATTATGTATCTAGAACTCTAAGTCTGTAAATCCCTTTCAGGGATATGTGTGTGTTAGATTTCTTCAGCACCCTCAGATCATTTCAGTCATTGTGTTGGGAACCTTTTATCTGGACCATCACCTCACATACAAACCACTTCAGAAATCTTTGATGAATTGAACTTGAGTTTAGGGTATTTTATGCAGAGCAGTGTTTCTTACTCTGTTGAGGATCTTAGTCTAATGGATACATGTGTTTGTTTTTTTTGTTTTTGTTTTTGTTTTTAGTACAGTATCTTCCTATTGAAAATAACTTTAAACCCACTGATTTCAGTTCACATTTTCATTGTCTACTGAGCAGAGAGCATCACTATCATGAATGTTCGTGTCTGTTCACAATTGTTCCAATAACTGTAACCCCACTACTGACAACATGAGCAAATTCCATTTTTCCGTCACCCATTATAATGTTGACGCCCCCTCCCATTTCAAAAGTGGTTTCTGTGTGTGTTATTCTCTTCGGTAACCCACTTAGGATTGTTCTCAACCAACCAAACTCGAGGGTAATTCTCAGTACTGACGAAGATGTTAAATTGTGTTGTGGAGTATGTTCTAAAGTGTCAAGGCTTTTGGTTTTTTATAACTTGTATATCACTTGCACATTTCAAAAATATGCTCTTTTTTGTTTGTTTGTTTCTGTCTAAACAAAGAAAATCTATCAAAAGGGATGAGGCAAGGTCTACTAGAGACTGTTCGCCTTTACCCCAGTTATGATGAGAGATTGGTCACCTCAGTGAAATTGGCCACTCCTCTTGTTTGCTTAGCCCTGAACTAACTTTCTATAGTAATAATTTTACATGAGGCAGAACATCAACAAAGACCCACAGCAAATGCTTGTTAAGAAAATTCTCAGTTCCTTTTCATTTAAAAAAAAAAAAAAATGGCTCTATCAGAGATGGAAATTAAACCTTTTCTGGTTTGTTTTGTTTGGGAGAGTTAGTCAGGGAAGTTTCTTCAGCATTTATTAAATGAATTCTGGAATCCATTTTAGATTTGTTTCTTGTACTGTGGATTCTGACATTGAAGACAGGGTGTATCTTGCCCTTTCTTGAGACTGTGTTTTGTTGATTAGGATTCCTGTTTTCCTTTCCTGGTTGAAAACCTTTGTGGGAAAAAGGGAATGTGGTAAGAGTTGACTAAGACCTGCTTCTCCACCATTTTTCCTAGCCAAGGGGCTGAATTTCCGAATGAAAGCTCTTGCTATTTGCTGATTTAAACCAGTTGTGGTTGCCCATGAGGTTTCCATTGTTCTGTTCCATTATGTGTATCCTCCTCTAAAATAATTAGCTTATCAGAAAACCCTTTGTGTTGATACTTTTCCCTTTCCTTTAAAAGTATTTGACGTTACTTGATCCAGGTTATAGGGTGCTTTTCAATGTTTTAATGTTTCTTCATTACTAACTTCTTTGATAATTCTTTTGTTGTTGTTGTTGTTTTGTTTCATTTGCTTGTTTGTTTTTGTTTTTCGAGGCAGGGTTTCTCTGTGTAGCCTTGGCTGTCCTGGAACTTACTCTGTAGACCAGGCTGGCTTTGAACTCCTATAGATCCTCCTGCCTCCACCTCCCAAGCGCTGGGATTAAAGGTGTGCGCCACTACGGCCCAGTCTTTGAAAATTCTTGGCTCAAGCTTTCCTATTCTCTATAAACTTTTTGAAGTCTGTTTTACTGGAGTCCAGTTAAGTTTTAGATGAGTTACATGATCTCCTCACTCCTGTTTTTACTCCAAAATTCCTCTCATGTACAGCCATTTAGCCATTTCTTTCTAGTGGGGTAAGAATGACCAAGAACAGTTCCTCTCATTGTCTGTTTTGCAACTTATTTGTGTGTGAATTGTGTTCACGGGCCGCTGCTGCATCTCAGCCCTCCAGACATCTTGTGGCAGACTCGTGGTGTGTTGCAGTGTCTACTGTGGCGTTCACCTCTGGATACCCTCACTGTATTTCTCTTCCTAATCCTCTTTCCTGTTTGTCTTTATCTTAACCCAAGTATATGTAGAATTTTAGACAATTGTGTGCCCTTTTTTTTTTCCTTCACTAAAGATACATAGTTAGCATGGGAGCTAGTGTGTTCTGTTTTTGCTTCCATGGGTAATCACAGAAGATTAAGATTTTGTTTCTTAGTATATGAGTAGCCAGAGAGATGTGCTTTTCTGTTCAATGGGCTCATGCTATTTGAATATGAATGTCTACTACTGTAGACACATGCTATGTTTTTCTATTATGTGGCAATTCATCTAATTAATTTCTTAGTTTTGAGCATTAGAGTTATATTTAAGGATTATTTGGCTTTTTGTTGTTTTTGCTCTTCTGAAAAGGGCTTTGAAACTTAGCTTTGCATAAAGCCTTGCTTATTCACTTAAAATAATTACTGAAATAGTTTGGGGACTAATGTTAAAGGAATGAGGGATTTTAAATACATCCTGTCAAATGCCTTCCAACCCTGTTCCAGTTTATACTCCCCATTGCAGTGCAAGTACTTGTTCACTTCCCAGGGGAGTAGGAGGGGGAGGGTCACTTGTGCGTATGTGTACATACTTTTATGTGTTACCAGTTTGGCAGCCGAATGTGTGTAGCTCTTCTGGGGAGATAGATTTCTATTGTAAACTATTTCAGTTTAATAGTCACACACCACCAAGTGTGCATGTTCTCTGTTAGGGTCAAGTTTACTTCATAAACTTGTATATGAATAGCTGCAATGAGAGCTGCCAGCTGGATATGGCAATAACATGCCTATTATCCCCATCACTTAGGAGGTAGGAGAACCAGGAGTTTGAGGCCTGCTTGAGCTGTATGAGACCTTGTCTCAGTCTGTGAAGTGCTTACCTTGAAAGGATGAGGCCTTAGTTCTAGCCCCAGAACGGTTAAAGTACCAGATATGGTGGTGCTTGCTTACAGTGCAGCGGAAAGAAGGCAGAGGCGGGGAGGGTCCCTGGGGATTTCTGGTTATCCATTGTAGCCTAATTGGTGCACTCCAGTCCAGCGAGAGACCCCATCCCAAAGGGAGATGTTTGGTAGGTAAGGATGCTTGTTGATTACCTGGTGTCCGTGTGGTAAGGATGAAGCTGAACCCCTAGGTTTTCCATGGCACAGGTGTTGCACGTGCACTCTCTAAATAAGGAAATACCTATATAGTGTGGTGAAGTGCTGTAAAGGAGTGGCTGGGTGTGTGTCTGCAGGTGACACACAAACCTAAACATGCACATAGATGACATGCACATTTTCCTGCATATACAGATGCATTTTTAAAAGAAGGAAAAGAAAACTCAATTTTCCCAGAACAGTGAGTGGTAGGTGCCACATCTAGGAAATTGTGTGTCGTGTGTGTGTAAAGCATTTCCTGTCCTATTAACTCAGATGTTGTCTAGGGATTTCCACTGCCTCCTAACAGAACTTAAAATCCTTATTTAGCTAATGACTGTCTTATGCCTCGCTCTGGATGTTCCTTTAGTGTTTCTCAGATTTCACTTTCTTGCCTAAAGATGCCTACTTTTTTTATTTTTCTTCATTATTCCATAATTAGATCTTTTAACTTAAAAATGAAAATATTTCCCATAACCCACGTGCTTCAGTTCTCTGCCCTGAAGATGGAAGCCTCTTACTTAAAATGTTCCCTCCCTCTGAGCATCCAGGTAACCGAGACTCTTGGTATCAGCAGATCGGATGTGAGCAGTCTTGCTGACAGGCTGTCCATGAGGGCTGGTGAGTGGGCTGAGTCACTGGCTTCTGTGTTTCACTTCTATTTTTGCAGTGACTGACAACTCCCTTGGTGTCTTTCTAGGAATAATATGGAAGGAGTTAAAGATGGGTTGCTAAGGAAGGTTTCCTCTCCCTTATTAGCTATCAAAATCATCATAGGTGTTATGAAGAGAGAATCAAAAACTGTGTAGAGGGAGCTTTGAGCTCACTAGTGTAGATTATAATTAGTCTTAGTAGGTTTGGGAACACACATTGATCCCAATGAAAAATAGCTTTGTTTATCCCTCCAGGTTCTGACAAAAGATAATCATTTTGTGTTAGCACTATTTCCACTCAGAGTAGCTTGATAAAATTTCCTGTGGAAAATTTATATATTATATAAATAATACATTTCTGGATGACAAAATTTTGTTTCATAGGACCTGACATGTCATGAGTTTTCTAACCGTTAAACCTGATAAGTACAAACATGCTGGCTTTAGACTGGAGTTGGTAAAGCATGATAACGGAAATAAGGGAAATGAAATGCATTTGAGTTAAGCCCCTTTGGCAACAGTTTAAAGTGTCACCTCCACTGTCTCCCAGATTGTACATTTGATAATCACATTCCTATCCCAGAATGGATAGGAGTTGCTAATACAAGTGAGGAGTGAAGAAGAAAAGATAAATCAATATGAGAACTTTTAGGTTTATGGCCTGAAAGCTAGTTTGAGGTAATTTCTTCAGTATTGAGTCTGTTGCCATTAATCCATGACTCCAGAATCCAGTAGCTTCCACATTTCTGAGAATCTGAGGCTAGGGCAGCATGCAGTCTTATACACACAGTCTAGTCCTGCCATCCTAGAAAATGTCTCCTTACCAGATAGGGACTTTTATGTACAGAATTTTCCAAGCTGGTGTGGTGGCACAGACTTGCAATCCAGCAATTGGGGGTCTAAGGCGGGAGGGTCACTGGGAGCTCAAGACCAGCCTGTGCAGCATAGTTTCATGCCACCTTTAGGCTGAGAATGAAACACTGTCTGCAAAAGTAAAATGAACATTTAAAACATGATCTGAGGTTAGGCAGATGGTTCAGTGACTGAGTACTTACTGCACAAGCCAGTGAGGGTGCCAGAGATTGGAGCCCTGAACCCATGTGAATGCCGTGTGGGTTTGGCTGCCAACTGGTAGTACCTAGAAGATGGAGATCCATCCTCAGAGCAGGCTGGCTAGCGAGACTTGAGATAACTGAGCTCGAGGTTTGATGGAGAGGCCCTACCTCAAAGATTAAGGTGAAAGATCAAGAAAGATTCCCAGCATAAAACCTCAAACTTTCACAGTCATTCGTGCAGACGTGCACACACCCACCTCCACATACTTGTGAACACACATGAAAGAGTCATAAAAGTATTTTTCATTCTTAAAGTAAACAAAAGCCCTGGAGCTACATACCCGTAGGAAGAAGCAGTTGTTTATATGATGAAATCTTTGTCTTGCCCTAAGAGAGTCCTGTACATTTTGTGAGAAACACGTCAGTATCGTGGAGGGTCTTCGTCAGTGATGCTGACCTGGGCCTTTGAGTACAAACCTTTAGTGGCATTTAAGTTCAACATACTGATGTATTCATTGCTTGCTGCTCTGCGTTGCCATCCTGAATTTTAGAAGTTTGTAACAGAGTGAGCATTATCTCGTATTGCTTCTGTGCATTAGGAATTTAGAAGCCACCTGGCTAGGTGGAGGGTCTGAATGATGGGGTTAAGATGTGCCTCTGTGTTACGGCTTCCAGCTCAGTGTTTCCCTGGGATCCCTGAGTGTGCAAATGACTGGGTCTCTGTGTCTGTATCTGTTTCTCGTGGCTTTCCTTGGCTTCTTTTCCTTTTATTTGTTTTGTCCTATTCCGACGTGTTAGTCTTTGCTTTGTCTTATTAGTTATTTGATTATTATCCCTTAGAAGCATGTTTGCTCTCTGATGAGAGACAGAAAGGGGTGGATCTGGATTGGGAGGGATGTGGGGAGGAACTGTGATTGGTAGAGGGATGGATAACCGTAATCAGGATATAATATATAAGAAAAAATTAATTTTTAATCGGGGAGGGGGAGGTGTTCTCTAGGAATGCAGTTATCTCATGGCTTGCCCAGGGTTAGAAGAGCCACTTCCAGGCTGGATCATTCTTGGTTAAGAAACGCCTATTGACAGGAGTCTAGCCAGTCCTTTTGTGGGCCTCATCATGGTGCTGTTATTTGAGTATTTTCCATCATAGCAGCTGGCCTTCCTTACACCAACAGATCCAGTAGAGAGTAAGGTGGAAGCCGTGTGTCTTTCATATCCTAGCTAGAAATCACATACCATAATTTTTGCCGTATCTGGTCGGTTATGCAGGTCAGTCCTGTTCATTGTGGGAACAGACTAATTAAGAGTGTAGGTGCTAAGTGGCATGCATCACTGGTGTCATCTTAGAAGATGTCACAGTATATTAGGATGATCATATTATGCCTTCCTTTTCCCAGAGTAGGTTGATTGTCGCCCCATTCCCTCTCAGGTCTGATCTGGTTTGGAGGCAGGGTTTCTGTAGGAGTTTGAGAAAGGGAGAAGTGGACATTGTTTCTAGGGAGGGCTGACCTAGTGTGGTGTCAGCTCTGCGGTTGTTTCCACAGTACTTTTGCCTCTGTCCATCCGTACAGATGGTTTGAATGCTATGAGTCTCTCTCATAAGTTTACTGCTCTGTTTTGATGTAGTAAGATGAGTTTCCAGAAGGTACAATGGATTTTATTGGTTCTAAATCAAAATGCTCTTATACTCTTTGTTCTCAATGCTGGGGAATCTCTGCTGTCACTTACTGTACTTCCCTATACTCCTGTCCTGTCCTTCCACCTATTAACATAGGTAGAGCCTTGACTTTATCATTTAATCTCTTGTGTCACCTTTTTCCTGCTTGTAAAATAGAGACAATAATTATACCCATTGCTCAAGGCTGCTGCGTGGGCTACATTTGATACCTGCAAAGTCCTTTCCAAGATGTCGGCACATTGGTAAGCACACATATAATGGTAGGGCATAGCAGTACATGTCTATAATTCCAGCTGCAGCCACTTAGAGAAAGAGAGAGAGAGAAAAGAGAAGAAAGAGAAGAGAAAGAAAGAAAAAAGCACATGTTAACATCTGTGGCCACTGGTGGTCATTGCACACATGGCCGCGCCCACTGTAGTCACCCTGCCTTACAGTGTTGTAGGTGTCTCATTGTCCATTCTATTTGTTGAACAATTACTATATTATACATCTCTAAGGCTTCCCACACACACGGGAAAAGGTTATTACTACATTGGAAGAATTAAGGTATGAATATGCTAAGTAACTCATTCCAAAGTGACAGGCTACGTAGTTATGTTTGTGGAATTAGGTTTAAGAAAGTTTATCAGTGTGAAGCCCAGAAAGGAGTCTCACTCAGGGCTCCAGTCAGTGGATTATTCCTAGTTGAATCCCTTTTACTGGAACAGTCTTAGGCTATCTTTGACTGAAAGATTGTAGCATCACTTCTACTTGTGTGAAAAGGAAGATGACTAAGGGGAAATAGAACTTGCTGAACTGTTAAAGGGAAAGGGCTGTAGACATGACATGGATATCCACACCTCATGAGGACAGTCCCATGTTCAGCCACAGAAGGAAGTGGAAATAAAACAAGCATGTTCTAAAGTCACTTGTAGGTTATCTGTAAAGGTGGTCGTCCCCTTGTCCTGTTTTTTTTTTTTTTTTTTTTTTGCTTGCTCTTGAGCTGGTTTCCTCCTGGTGCCTATTAGACAACAGCGGCCATACCACACCGAGCCTCAGATCATCTTCCTGGTGAGAGTGACGCTTGTAAGAAACAGAGTCCTGTTCATTGCAGTAGGAAACACGGTCTGTAGAATGTGGAGTTTCTAGAACACTGTTCTTCCCACTGTTCTTATTTCTTTTCTACCTGTACTTTATCTCCCTCTGAAACAGAGAACGTATTTCTCCCAGCATGTGTACTTTGATTTGAGGTGGAGATTTTAGAACCAGACAAAGGGTTTTATGTTTGTGGGGTGTTTCTGTTTGTTTAATATGAATTAAGAGCTATAACTTTGCATATGAAGGGTTTACTTATTTATTTGTGGAACCAGGTCTCTGTCACTGTAGGCAGGGATGGCCACCACACCTGGCAAAGGCTATTGGTAATCACCTTATCAAGTGATTTAGGATACACTGCTGAGAACAATAGGGGATCACTAGATTACAAATCTGAGGACTGTGAGTAACCAACAAGTTTTATTAATTAGGCAGCAAACTCATTTTCAGATACATGATCACACAAAAAGGTTTGTGCATTTCATGGTGACCCTGCAAGCACACTTTGGATTTACTCATAGGTCATACAACCATGGGCTAGAGCTTGTCTAAGGGCATCTGAAAATTAGCAGCTATCAAGGACTTTGCCAAAGAGTAATTACTGCAACTCTGCAGGTTGCTGGTATGGATGAGGTATTTCGTGTACTCACCTTGGCAAGGCATCAGCCGGCACACATGGTGGCCACCATGGCCAGAACTGCTTACTTGCTAGTTTATGTGGGGATTCGATAGGTATCTCTGAAGTCCTGGTCTTAAAGATAGAACAACAGTTCCTCCTGTCATCTTCTGCTGAAAGTAGGGGACAGTTTAAGTGTTGTTTGGTGATGATCCTGCAGCACATTTGCTGACAGTTGTGTAGAGCCAGAAACTGCTGCAAGAAGGATTCTTTTGTGAGGAACACTTATTAGAATCTGAAGTAACTGGTTTTCCAGGCTTTTCCTGAAACATTTTTAGTGCAGCCTATGTTCAGGTCATAAAAATGAAGCAAGGCCTGGAGGGATCTGTCATCCAGACAGGAATTATTATTGGTACACCAAATTTAGGAGACTTTGAACAGGAAAACTCCCTTTCAGCTGGGCACGTAACTAAGGAAGTCATGGTTGAAGCCTTAGACCTCGTTCTTCCCTGACTACAGGGAAAAGCTGCTGCTGGCTTTGGAGAGATGCTCTGTTTTGTGTGCTGTGTGCTTGTGAGTCAGGATGCCTCCGTGCTCTCGCAGTATGACTCTGAGGTCACCTTATTTATATGATAGTAGAAGTAAAAGCAGCTGTGAGTATTTTGCAGTTAAAAAAAAAAAAATGAACTGAACAATAGTATTCACTTGTTGACTGCCCCCAGTGGGTTCAGTGATATAAGGGCAGATTATCTGGGGGACAGGAAAATGAAGAGTCAGGAAGGAAGTGCAGTTTTTATAGAGTGGTGATGGAGTAGGTGAACGATCTGGCTTCCCTGTAAGTAGTAAGTTTCCTGTGTGCTCTTGGGAGTCTGTGGTGTTTTCACTTACTCTCATTAGCAGGTGGCCTGTTAGAACGTAGCTCGGAATCTTTAGCTAGTTTCCCTGCTCTGCAGTCTTCCTTTATTCTCAGTGAATTAGACTCCAACCTGAGTACTGCTGGTCCCAGCCATAGCAAAAGCCTTGACAGAAATGACCTCTTGTTCCCTGAGTCTGTAATGTTTTAAATGTCTTCCCCACACAGCACCATCACTTACCTCTAAGCAGAACGGAAGTCAGCACTGCTGATGCTTGAACCAGCATGTCAGATAACATCCTTGGAGGGCCCCAGCACTGTGTGCAGGGCAGGCAGTGTGCTTGTGCTCTTTGCAGTGCCATAACATTGCTCATGTTCTCTCGGGACTTTGGATTTGCAGATACTAATGCTGGAGACCGTGGACAGACCAATAATGCCGCTTCCGCATCAGCTTCCAACTCCACCTGAACAGCCCCAAGTAGCCAGCTGCACAGGAAAAACCAGCAGTTACTTGAGTGCCACTCAGCAACACTGGTCACGTTTGGAAAGAAAATTAAAAAGAGGAAAAACAAAAACCCTGTTCATTTTAGTGTTCAATTTTTTTTTATTATTGCTGTTCTTATTTAACCTTGTAAAATATCTATAAATATAAACCAGTTTCATTGTATTCTCACTTTTCAGGAGATCCAAGTAGTGGGAGGGGCGGGAGGGGGAGGAGCAGAGGACTAGAACACACAATCTCTCCCATGACAATCTTTCTTTCTTTCTTTCTTTCTTTCTTTCTTTCTTTCTTTCTTTCTTTTCTTGTCTTTTCTTTCTTTCTTTTTCTTTCTTTCTCTCTCTCTTTCTCTTTTTCTTTCTTTTTTAAATCAGACGTCTGCTATTGTGTACCTTAAAAAAAACAGACTCCTGCCTCATGCCCCCACCACAACAGAAGAAAACCTGTTCTGTGCTGGTTATTTTCTGATTTTGTTTTCTTTTAGAGTCTGGTGTAAGACTTTGATACAGTGCACAGCTTGAAATTGGTTGGGAGCTTAGCAGGTGTCACTCAACAGGGACTTAATGTCACTTGTAAAATGTATACATGTCCTCGGGTATTTGAAGACTTGCCTTTGGCATGTTGATGGCAGGTGTGACAGACCAAAAAAAAAAAAAAAGTGTGTATTGTTCGTAGCCCAGGGAGGTCACTGAACTCTGAAGCTGTAAGGGAAGATTGTGATTGATTATTTAAGGTTTGTTTTGCTCTTGACCAGTGCGAGTGTCGCAAATGCTGACTTAGGAAGGCTGCCTCAGGGGAGCAGCGGAATCTGCATGCCCTGGGTGAATCATGACTCACCTGACCAAAGGCTGTCTGCGGATCTGTTGTTTTGGCACCCCAGGGTGAGACTGGAGATGGTGTTGATGGAGCAGCTCTGGGTGCATCCCAAGGCAGATGACAGGAAGGCAGGCAGCGGGCCAGGGGTAGATCTCACCACTGTGAATGAATTTGTCCAGATTTTTCTAAAGTTATTTCCCTTAGAAAAATACCCTTGAGAGAAGACATTGTAGCTAAATAATGTGAAGTGTACCAGTCTACTGCTTTATTTTTCATATTTTAATTGAAAACCAAGCTTGCAAGAATTGCCACATTCTTACACATAGTTTTATTTTAAACCCAAATCTAGACTCTGTATTTAATTTCTGCTTTTTTAACGTCATGCTTTTAAATTTATTTATTGATTCATGTCATATAGGCCATATGATTTTAAATAGTAGGAATATTAAAAAACCAGACATCAAAATAATAAAGTCACCTGTATCTGCTGACTTTATAGGAAAACTGATTCTATCAATGTGTGTTGTATATATATGTTATAATACGTATGTTCAATACTGCCTTTTCTTTGTCTACACTATCAAAATTGACTGAATCATGAAAAGAATGTTTCTCCACCACCACCATTAAGAGTTTTGTTTTTGTTTTCTTTGTTTATCAATGAATGGTGTAGGAATCAGTCTCTTGTTTTTTGAAGAAAAAGCAATATTCCTTGGAAAGCAAGGAGGATTGAAGGATTATGTTTGAGTGAGGAACAGAATTCATAACTAGTTGATACTTTTAAGGTTGGTATCTTTGTGGGCCTTATATACTCTAAAATGAACCTTGGTGCTTATGGGCCATTACTTGACCTATGAATCTTTATGGCACAATCAGTTATCTTTTACATTTAAAGATCACTTGAGTGATGGCCACCTTTCTTTCTTTCTTTCTTCCCTTCCTTCCTTCCTCCCTCCCTCTCGTCTCACTCCTTCCCCACACATCTGAGGTCAGCTGATGAGCTAGGGCTGCAGAGCCCTTGATTATGTTGTAGTCTCCTCTACCCTCATTACCTAACCATAAGTCATGTTGGGGTCTTGCCCTCTGGGTGGTTAGGAAAAGGAGTCTCTTGGCAGCCCTTATACAGGCCCTAGCACCCTGTCATGCCTCTCAGCCGTGTGTGTAACTCCAAGAGAGTTGTACTGCCTGCCAAAATGAACTGACACCTAGAAAGACATCGGTGAGCCATCCGACTGACTCGCCGTGCCGCGAAGCTCTTCAGGCCACAAACGGGGTTTCTCATACCTCTGGTTATATCAGAGTTCACAAGAGAGGAAACATGCTCAGTCAAACCAAATTAAACAAACAGGCTTTTACTTTCTGTGAAGTGCTTCTGAGAGAAAATTACAGGTTGAAAGATTCTGAAAGCGAAATATTTGACAGCAGAGTTCCTTGAAGGGGTGACTTAGATAGAAAGAATTTGTAAAGAATCTGAACAAGCAGGTGTGTGGCCTAAGGAGGGAAACCTGCTTTTAGAGTAAACTGCCCAGCCAGACACAGTACTCGACTTGCTGTACTTGCTAGAGTCCATAAAAATCAGTGCTTGTTTTTAGCAAATACCCCCAACCCCAGATGGGGTGAGAGAAGAGTTGAGGAAAGTCAGGTGCTTTTCTCGAATCTTCGTGTGCGTGTGTGCTTGTGTGTGTGTGTGTGTGTGTGTGTGTGTGTGTGTGTGTGTGTTGTGTGTGTGTGTGTACACGTGTGTATGCATATATGAGGGCTAAGGTGCACGATTTTTCGTTCTCAAGGATCATGGCAGGATCACAGAACTCTTATACAAGTGAGATCCAGGTCTCTGAATATCTTTTTGTAAATAATAATAATTAAAAAGCTCCTCACCAAATTCAAGCTTGTATATTATATTTTCTTTCAATGTTTTTGAATTTAAGTTTTATTGTTTGTATGTAAATATGTGGACCCAGGAACTGTTATTAATGAGCAAAAAGTTACTGTTCAGGGCAGTGATTCTGTTTAATAACCAGACAAAAATGTAGACGAGCTTTTTAAAGCCATATAGTTTTAACTCTGTACAGTAGGTACCGGCCTGTATTATTGTAACAATAACTCTAGCAATGTATAGTGTATCTATATAGTTTGGAGTGCCTTCGCTTCCATGTATTTGGTTTTTTTGTTTTGTTTTTTGTTTTTAATTGGTTTCCTTTATCCATGTGTCCTTGTCTGTTCCCTTTCCCTCTGAAGTAATGACGTTAAAAAGCACCTTTGCCCCTCCACAGTTTGAGTGGGGAGAGGAAACCATGTGTGAAATCTCATTTCATTCTGGCCTTGCCTTTGTTTTGGTTCTGGGCGTGTCTGTCTCCTCCTCAGTAACAGTGACTGGTTTCATTTCACACTTGGTCCATTCAGGGACTTGGTGGAATGCTGGGAGTCCTAGAGCTGGAGGATGTTGAATAGATTGGATTTTGCTCATCTTTTCTCCAAACCCTAACATGGGTGTTATGGCAGATTCTGGGAGCCTCCCATGCTCGCTCTCTCCTTACCTACTTCCCTCCCAAACGAGAGAGAGATTGGTTTTTTTGTTTGTTTGTTTGTTTTGTTTTTGTTTTTAAATAAATCACACTGTCTTGGTGGCACTTGGCTTTTGATACATCAGTGGTCTTGGTGCCCTACTGACATTGTTAGCAGTTACTGCAGTGGTGCGGGCAGCTGAGGGCTGTCAGACGGGCTCAGAGCCCATCCCTCCCTCCTGCCATCTTGTTGGATGAAATATAATTTTAATTTCTTTTTTAAAAAATCAGTTTCTTGACTATACCTAATATGGCCTTTTTGGGAGAAAAGTATTCATTTTGCCACCAACTATTTTGAGTGTCTTAAATAAAAGAAGGAAAGCAAAACAAACATTAAAAAAAAAAACCACTACCAAACCAAAGGTTGCTATTTTGAGACATCATATGTTCATTGCACACGCAGAAGAATGCACCTTTTTTCCCATAGCATACTGTGTCATTTTTTTTAAGTCTTTAATTTTTTTGGACCCATTTACTGGGTTTGTGTTTTAGCAGAGTATACCTACCCAGCCATCCTGTCCACGCCAATGCAAAGGTCCTGAGAGGACTGCTATATTCTCTCTCCCTGTGGATGTAAAGACACTGGCCTTTCCGTTTCCTTTCCCTTCCCTTTGCAAGGGTTTTCACTTTGGAATCTTCCAAAGGAAGTTTGGCCAATGCCAGATCTCCCAGAGTTGGGGTTTTTGTTTTTTGTTTATTTCACTGTTTTAAATCAAAATTGTGTCTGGTTATAGTTCACACTACTGATTGTTCTAATCACAGAGATGAACACGTTTCTCCCCTGTATGAAAAATAAGCATCCTTTGTGGTGAAACCTGGCTTTGCTGGTAGAAACCGAAGCCACTGAAATTAAGAAACAGCTAGAAGCACAGGAAAGTCCTAGACTAAGGTCTTGGTTGAGAGGCTTTGGAGGTAGTCCCTGGGGGTCTGGATCATTTTCACAGGGTCATGCCATTTTATTCAAGTTTGTTGCTCCGTTGTGTATCTCCACAATACAAGCAAAATGACAGCCAGTGCATAAGGGGTTAGCTTGACAAAGTAGACTACCTTGTGTTGATGTTTAAGTTCTTTTTTTCTTACTATATCTGTCCACAGGCAGATACAGATAGGTATATGGAAATGTGCTTGCCTGTAAAAATTTGCATTTATAAATGTGTTGCCGATGGATCACTTGGGCCTGTATACATACCAATTAGCGTGACCACTTCCATCTTAAAAACAAATCTAAACAAAATTTATTATTATTATTATTATTATTATTATAAATATATATATATATATAAAGGACTGTGGGTTGTATACAAACTATTGCAAACACTTGTGCAAATCTGTCTTGATATAAAGGAAAAGCAAACGCTGTATAACATTACTACTTGAATGCCTCTGTGACTGAACTTTTTTTTTTTTTTTTTCATTTTAAATATAAACTTTTTTGTGGAAAGTATGCTTAATGTTTTTTTCCCCTTTCCCCCATACCCTTGTAAATACATTTTGTTCTATGTGACTTGGTTTGGAAATAGTTAACTGGTACTGTAATTTGCATTAAATAAAAAGTAGGTTAGCCTGGAAATGAAATTAAAATTCACAAGTGTGTGGTCTTTATTTCAGTGCCCAACGCTCTTTCTTTACCCTGCCTACTTTGCCACTGCAACATGTAGTCACATTGCCATCTCCATTCCCCTGACTGGGGAAAACAGGGATCCTTGTTACAAAAGTCAAGACTCTCATTCTTTGAAATGACCTTGCTCTGATGTGTAGACAGGAGGTGCAGCTTCCGGTTTGGAAAGCCCTGGACTTCGTGTACAGAAAGCTTTGCAGACACTGCATTTGGAAAGAAAGAAAATATCCCTGAAAGGGACGGTTGTAAAAACGTGTAAGCTGCTGTCTTTGGTTACTGTGTCCATGGTTTGGTGTGACTGTATTTTCTTTTAACTTCCATCTTACTAGTAATGGTCTTTGGGAGTCTCTGTAAGACATGAACACCATGGACGGTGGGTCTGTGCCACCCGTATAACCAACACGTGTTTGAGTCTGCTCATTTCAAATCCTGGATAATGTATGTTAACATGTTATGTCTCTTAGTGCAAACAGAAACACCATTTTTTAGGGCTGGCTTGTTGTCAGGCCTAAAGGTTAGGCATAAGGTCATGTGACTGCTGCTTCAATAAAGACAAATTTATATTCGATTAAGTGTGGTCTTTTATTTAGTGGGCTAGTTACATTAACATTTCTAGAAGATGCTTGAGAGATGGCACCACAGCCTGTAATCCCAGCACCAGCAGCAGGGCGCTGGTCGGGCAGTGGGGTGTTTTGCGATTCCTTGCCATCTTGTTTAGGTCCTGCTTTGGCCATTTGAACTGGCACTAAAGGACTTGCCAGCCACCCCTCACAACCCTGAAGGGTCCCTTATTTCTGAATCCTTCCAAAGGGTAGTGCTGGGTTGCAGCACAGCTGGGATGGTGTAGTTTGTGAAAGCAGCTGGGCAGAGTGATAGATGGAGTGGTCCTTCTGAACACCCTCAGGAGTTAGAGAGCCCTGGCTAGGGAAAGAAAAGCAGCTTGGGAAAACAAACCTGCTTTGGAGGCTGGCAAGTTGTCTGGAGCTGGGAAGAGCTGGTTAATGTTGGGGGGGGGTAGTTTTGAAGTCTCTCTCTCTCTCTTTTTTTTTTTTTTTTTTCCAGAAAGGAAGGGCCACTCCAGGGCCTCCCATATGAAGTTCATTCGTGGACAGTGGCTGCTGAGTGGCTCTTGACTGATGAGAGAGCCAGATGTTTACCAAGGCTCAAACAAATCTTTCCCCCTGCACTTTGGAAATTGATTGTCTCTTTTTGACCAGGAAACCAGAAAAAGAATGGTTGCCACCAACGTGAAACCAGTGCCTGCTTCTGTTTGTTCCGAAGCTCAGGGGCAGGGGAGTGAAGAGGAAAAAGGATGGTGGAGAGCAGGAGAGGTGGATCTCTGAATTTCAAAACAGCCATGGTGGCTGAGAGAATGTATATCCTAGACACAGTTTTGTTCAGCCAACCCTGAATCTCAACTGCTCTTGGGATAAGTGCTGACTGTCCAGTTCCTATGCCCTTGCCAGTTTAATGATGGGAGCACTGCCTGGGTGTTTTCAGAGTTAGCTGGCGGTGTAACCAGTGTTATACCTTCGTTTTTAGCCTCATTTGCCTGAACCTACATCTAGCCACTGACAGACTTCTGCATGAGTAGTAGCTCAAAGGTAACTCCCCAGAGGAAGGAAAGATGCGTGTACTATTATGAATGTAGTCAAGTGGAGGTTAGACTTCCACGGGCACGGGAGAAATAGATTTCTGTTATAACCAAGTTTTATTATTGTTACAAGATTTTACGGAGCGAAAGCTATATTCATGAGTTTGCAGAGGTCGTCTTTTTTTTTTTTTTTTTTTTTTTTTTTTTTTTTTTTTTTTT